>NW_024080670.1:5450297-5697910 GCF_003009895.1 Hyaena hyaena | reverse complement strand
TCTCAGTGGATTCTGCGTCTTTTTTCTCCCAATCTCTCAGGTTTTGTAAGGTTTCCAATGTCTTCGGATCTTTTCTGTGTGATGTATGGGCGCGAGTGCAAGTACGGAGCTCCTTACTTCTCCGCCATCTTGCCCTCTCCTCATCAAGGACTTTTTACTCACGCTCTGTTTATCTCTGTCTCTGTCACACTCTGTGGGTCTCAGCCATTCCTCTCTGTCTCTCTCTGTGTCTCTTTTTGTCTCTATCTCGGTGTCTTTCTCCCTTTCTCTTTCTTGGCACCTGTTCTCTCTCTATTCATCTCTCTTTCCTCCTCCTCGCCCCCCCCCTTCTCTTCTCCCATTCTCTCTCTCCCTTTCCATCCACCCACCTCATTTTCCCTTTGTCTTTCTCCACATTCCTCCCGCGCCCTCTCTGGCTCTGAAAATGCCACTCTCTCCCCCGCACCCACACACTCATGGCGTCTCTGAGCCTCTGTTCAGGCACACGGCCGGTGGGGGCCTTCCTGCGGTGGGGCCCCAGGTGTGGTGTGGCCTGGTGGCCGGCCGGACCGCCTGCTGTCTAACACTCTTGTAAGGTTACTATTTATCTAGTGCAACCAAAGTTGGCACACACATCTGGCGCCTGGTACTTAGTGCAATTATTTATGATTTCCACCAAGATTTAAAAGCTCATCGCCGGCCTTGTAATGCAGTAACTGATTGCGCTGCTAATGTAATTAAGAAAAGATTATGATGTCCACGTGGCGTACCAGATGGTGGCATTCATAGTAATCGGCGTGCACAACTGGCAGACAACTGCACAAGGGCAGCCGAGCGGAGGCAGCTGGAGACCAGCGTCTTCCTCCAGCCACTCAGAAAGGAGAGAGGCTGCTGGGAGCGCCGGACAGTGCAGGGTGGGGAGGGGAGGGCACAGGGAGGGGGAAGGACAGCTGGAGAGGATGGGTCCATCTCCCCTGACCTGCAGCTCCTAGGATGGCCTCTTTGTTAATGCTTCCCAACTCTCTCAGGCTCGTTTACAGGCATCTATGGACACATATGCTCAAACCATTGTAAGTAAGGGACTCACTTGTCCCTTCATTTACTCAAAAATAATAAGCAACTAGTTTGATTTGATTTTGCAACTAGTTGCACTAAGGCCTGGAACTACATCAATAAATAAAACAGACATGATCCCATTCCTTGTGGAGCTCAACAGACTAGAGAAGGAATAAGCATTGATCAGATAACCACAGGAATTAATATAAAAATTGAACCATGATCAGTGTTACAAATGAGAGGTGGGTGGTATTACAAGGGCTTTCGTAGGGCATTTAACTTGGTCAGGGAGTTGAGAGAAAGCTTCTGTGAGGAGAGACAACTGAGATGTGATCTCACCAAGAGATGAGAGGAGGGAAAGATGGGACACACGCAAAGGCCCTGGGGCTCGGAAGGGGGCATGGCCAATATAGTGCCCGAGAATAGCCAAGGCAACCTTGAAGAAAAGAAACAAAACTGGATGCCGAGATTGTTAATAAAGCTGTAGCCATTAAGGTATTGCGCTATTAGCACAAGGGTAAACAATTTGACTGATGGAGTCTGGAAACAGACCCACACATAGAGGATTACCATATTTATGACAGAGGTGACACCATAGTCCAGTGGGAAAGAGGTGGTTTTTGCAATAAATGGTGCTGGGTCAATTGGATATCCATGTGAAAAAAAAAGTCTCCAGACTCCTACCTCCCATTAGACACAAAAATCAATTCCAGACGATTTGCAGAGCTAAATGTGAAAGGGAAAACAGTAAAGCTTTTAGAGGAAAACATAGGAGAACAGTCTTGTGACCTGAGAGTAGACAAATCTGTGTTAACAGGGCACAAAAAGGCTAAGTAAGGAAAAATTCAAAATTGAACATAGTAAATAAAAAAAAAATCCTGCTCCTAAAAAAAGTCTTAGTAAGAGAGTGAAAAGCTAACTAACAGACCGAGAGAAGATGATCACAATTCAGATATTTAACCAAGAACTTGGATTCAGAATATGTGTTTTTTTAACAGCTACGCTTCAATAGGGAAAGAAGAGACAGTGCATTTTTTTTTCCCTAAAAAAGACACCTCACAAAAGGAGATTTTCTAAGGCCAGCAAACATATGACGAGGTACTAGACTTCATTCGTCATCAGAAAAACGCAAACTAAAATTTCAGTCAGAAACCACTGCCACCGACCAGAATAGCTAATGTTAAGAAGACAAAATAGCAGACACTGAAGAGGGTGTGAAGAGCGGGAGCCCTTGTGCACCGCAGGTGGGAAGGTGTATTGGTATTTCAACAAACTGTTTGTCATTGTCTATATATATATATATACACACCCATATATATGTCCCCAGTCACCCACTCCTAAATGTGTACCAAATGTTTACCTTTAGGATAGGTTTGAGTTTACCAAAGACATGTACTAAAATGTTCCACGTTGTACCACCCATAATAGTAAAAAACTCTGACCTGCCTAAATTCTTGTAAATAATACAGATGAATTAATCATAACAGATGGGTTGTGGGATACTCACGCATAGGGGTGCTACACAGAACCGCAAGTGAATAAATGCCTGCTACATTCCACATGGATCTCCTAGATCTGCTTATGCGCAAATGGACAGAACAAAAGCGTAGACACGGGATCTCCATCTATAGAAAGTACAAAAAGCTGCAAAACTAACCCACAGTGTTCAAGTCAGGAGAATGGTTCTCCCTGGGGAAGGAGAGGCTGGAACGGGACATGAGGTTGGCTTCTGGAGTTTGGGAGCATCTGTTTCGTGCTCTGGGGACTGGTCACGTGGGTGTGTTCGCTTTGTTCAAGTCCTTGCAGCTGTGTACTCAGGACAGGTGTGTTTTCCTCCATGTGTTTCCATAAGAAGCGTGAAGGAAGGAGGAAGAGACCAGTGCGCCTGGAGGGAGCAGAGGCTGAAGAGTGGAGTGGGGGGAAACCATGCAGAGATCTCAGGCTGTGTCAGCAACCATTAGGAAGCCATTACAGGGTTTTGAACAAAAGTTGGGGTGGGAGTCGGGGACGGAAAGGGGTGACGCGACCTGTTTGGCATTTCACACAGAACAGCCTGGACGTTTGCTTAAAGAGGACTGATTGATCATATGCATTTATCTCCTTTTTCTCTCATCCTGCCAAAATGCATGGAAAGAATTAAAAAGGATGTACACTCACAGTGATGAAAAGAATCAGGAGAAGAGATATCATGGGCCAGCCTTTCAGTGAATTTCTGGAAGCTAAAAAGTGGATGGGAGAGAGGTGTTGATGGAGCCGCTCAAGGGACCCCTTGGCTTCCTTATGGTCCAAGGGCTCTCTTTACAAAAGGATTCGATTCCACAGAAGCTGGGAGAGGCTCGGTCTCAGAGACACCACCACATGCTGAGGAAGGTGGAAGGATCACATGGGACCTAAAACAAGGGGATTAACTGAAAGCTGACAGGAAAGCCATTGACTTCTGTCCCTCCCAACCCTATGTCTACACACAGATTGCAAAGAACAATCAAATAAGAAGGGACTCTGAGAAATTAAACAATGAATTGCTCAAGTGAAAAATTCAATAGAATTAAAAGGTAAATTCATGGAGATCTCCCAGAATGTAAAACCAAGGTAAAAGAGGCGGGAAAATAAGAATAAAGGACTTCAGGATTTCAGTAACTGACTAATGACAGTTCCAGAAAACACTAATTTAAAGGAAGGGTGGTGTGGGAGGAAGAATTAACAAAGAAATAATACAAGAACTTTTCCCACAGCAGAAGAACACGAGTGTCCAGAATAGATCCACTGAATTCTCGACAAATTGAATGCATAAAAATCCAGATGCGGACACATTGTCATGAAATGTCAGACCACCACTCACAGAACCCATTAAAACCTTCAAGAAGAAAAATACACATTACCTGGAAAGGACGGAGTACCAAAATGGCATCCGATTTCTCCGAATAAAATTAGAGGCAGTCTTTTCAATATTCCCCCCAATTTTGATAGGAATGGTTTTTGATGAGGATGTATAGCCCAGCCACACTTGATCAACGTAAGGAGAAAGATCACCTCAGGAAGTTTACCTCCAGTGCATCCTTCTTAAAGGAAATTGCTAGAGAATGTGCACCAGCAAAATAACAGAAGAAACTAAGGAAGAGGAAGGCATAATGTCTGTGAAGCAATGGACCAGCCCAGAAAAGCAGGAGAGAAATTTCAGACAAGAGGCAATGCAGCAGATTGAAGGAGGAACAGTCCACGCCGGAGATGGAGTCACCCAGGGAAGGGACAATGTAATAGAATACAAAACACAACGAGGAGGCCAGGGACAATACAAATATGATAATGGCAAATAGCACAAGGAGAAGTGGCAGGTGGAAATTCCAGGGGAACGTGGTATTCACAAAGGAAAATATAACACACTACTTGGCTCTGCAATGAACAATATTTTTTTAACAAATTTTTAACGTTTATTTATTTTTGAGAGAGCATAAGCAGGAGAGGGGCAGAGAGAGAAGGAGACACAAGTCAAAGCAGGCTCCAGGCTCTGAGCTGTCAGCACAGAGCCTGATGTGGGGCTCGAATCCACGAAGGTTGAGATCATGACCTGAGCTTAAGTAGGACGCTTCACTGACTGAGCCAGCCAGATGCCCCTGCAATGAACAGTATTTAAATAGTGTTTCCTGTGAGCTAAACCCTCACCTATCACAGCAGGAATTCAATTCATAATGTCTAAGGTCTATAAATCAAGAGGCAAAAATGGAAACGTGTTCTGGGAAGGTATCAGAGATACTACAAATAGTAACTAAAGGAGCTGGAAGTTGCTTCTGGGGTGAGGGCGAGGAGATTGGGGTAAATCGGGGGTGGAGATCTATTGTTTTTAACCACTAAGTAGGATACTTGGATGTAATTTTTTAAATTGCAATTTCACTCTGGCTGCAGAGTGGAAACCTGAAACAAACTTGAGTGGATACACACTTGGTAGGAGGACACACAGACGGGACTTGCAGTGTGTTGGATAAAGGGATGCCGGGCAAGACGGAGACCCAGCCCCAGCGATGGCACCTAGTTTCTCACTTGTATGTTTTGAGTGGACAGTGGAGCCGCTACTGAGAATCCTGGCCAAGAACTAGGTCATTAGGAGAAAGTAGTGAGTTCATTTGGACACACATTAAATCGAGGTGCTTTGGGGACATCAAAGACCTGTTAGGTAGACCCTTGTAAACACATCTCTGAACTCAGATCGAATATCCAGGGATAAGTAGTAACTAAAGCTGTTAATTCAGAAGAGATCCCTTCAAGAGATAACACGATCCAGTTGCACTGGAGGGATTGAGCGAACAAGCCAGAAGTAATTGATGGTGTAAGATTGACATGAAGTTTCACGTCAGATACATCCAGCTCGTGGTTCCAGATGGCACAGATATAAACATATTCACACGGTCACAGTGACCTTGCAGGCACGCTGTAGCCCAGACGCCCAAAGATTACCCCGTACTTTATATTATGCGGCTAGTTTAAACTCGCATTCTGCTTGTTGTGGAAGGTCCCCTCCAGTATTTGGGTGTCCAGACAGACTCCCAGGTCGATAGGCTCTGTAGCCACCCTTGCCCCTTTTCCTGGCCCCTGCCTGTGGCTCTGACCTCCACCTTTGGCTGTTCACACCCTCCACTATCCTATTGACTCTCCCCATCTACCACCACCAAAGGTTACTGTGTGACTAGACTTCTACTGAAGACTCGGGGCAGTGGGGACAGTTCTAGAACACAGTAGGAAGCAAATGAAAGCTCAGTGTCAGATATCACCACTCCTAGAAGTGTAATTTTGCACTGGCTGTGACCTTGCATGGAATCCCTGCCTCATTCCCTGTTGGGTCCTCTCGCTGCTTCCCTGGCCTTTCTTCCCACCTCCTTTTGTCTTGTCTCTGTACCCCTCACCCCCTGCCTCCCAGGCTGTCCTCAGAAATTCTGCTGAGAAATCCAGCTCTTTGTTCCAGGCCTTGCCAGGCCACTTACAACACCCAAGGGACCAACAGTATACTTTTTGAAACAATGAGCCATCTCCCCTGAGATGAATTGTGTGTGTCCTCTACAGTGGTAAACTGGCTGCCTTCTGTTCGTTCTTTAAAAAGCACGGACGCACATACACTCACATGCAGACATGCACCCTCACCTTGACATTCACGTATACTCACACGTGGATGTGCCCACACTACTGCACGTATGCACTGTGTCTACCTGTCTGCGCATTCACATGTCGTTATGCCTTCCCTGTTCTCTGCTGCTCCTGTCACTGAGCTGTCCTAAGGAAGTGTTCTGTTCCTTTTTTATTTTTTTAAGTAATCTCAGGGCGCCTGGGTGGCTCTTTTGGTTAAGCATCCGACTTCAGCTCAGGTCATGATCTTGCATTCAGAGCCCACATTGGGCTCTGTGGTGACAGCTAAGAGCTTGGAGCCTGCTTCCGATTCTGTGTCTCCCTCTCTCTCTGCACCTTCCCTGCTCACATTCTGTCTCTCTTTCTCAAGAGAGAAATAATAAATAAACATTAAAAAATACATGTATATTTAAGGAATCTCTACACCCAATGTGGGGCTCGAACTCACAACCCTGAGATCAAGAGTCGCATGTTCCACCGTGAAATGGGTCTAGTAATAGTATCAAACTCAAGGTGCTGTTATAAGAATTAAGGGAAATAGTGAATATAACTTCCTGGAATATAGTTAAGTACTCAAGAAAAGGTACTTTTTCTTTCTTCCTTTCTTCCTTCCTTCCTTCCTTTCTCTCTCTCTCTCTCTCTCTCTTTCTCTTTCTCTCTTTCTTTCTTTCTTTCTTTCATCTTTGAAAAAAATGTAGAGAGCACATTTCTTTCTTTCTTTTTTTAAAAAATATTTATGTATTTTTGAGAGAGAGACAGAGTGCGAGCGAGGGAGGGGCAGAGAGAGAGGGAGACACAACCGGAAGCAGGCTCTAGGCTCCGAGCTGTCAGCACAGAGCCCGGATGTGGGGATCGAACTCACGAACCACGAGATCATGACCTGAGCCGAAGTCAGACACTTAACCGACTGAGCCACCCAGGTGCTCTTAGAGAGCACATTTCTGAACCACACTCTGGCCTTCCACTATCTCTTGCCCATCAAGCTTTAGCTATCCTAAGGAGAATTTTCTAGGATTGGCAGGTGATCAGACCCCCTGACCGGCCACTTCTCCAACCCCACTGTACTGTTGGTAGCTTTTCTCAAGAACAAGTAGGGAACTCCTGAAATTACGTCTAAGAATTACAGATGCTGAAGGACAAGAAAGCAGAAGTTCATAGTGTTATTTCCAGTGGTAGAAGATTGAAAATAACTACATCTACATATCCGGTAATGAACGTATTTTCAAAAATGAAAATGGATTTATATTATGCATCCATATAAAGGAATTGAATTTGAGCATTTTCTAACCGTGATGATAATGTGTATGCTTGGAAATGGAAAGATGTTGATGATATATCATGTAAAAAAGCCATTATTAGAAATGTTAACAGTAGAAGCCCATTTGGGGGTGGGTGCTTATATGTGTGGGTGGGTATGTTCTTATGTGTATGTGTTAAATACTTACACATATCATAGATACATATACATACATGTCATAGGTATATACACACAGATGCATATAGATATACATAAATATATATATATAAATTGTGTATGTATATGTGTGTTCATATATGTATATGTATGTGTTTGTACATATATGCATAGGAAGTAGGAAAATCGTCCGAAACCAAAAAATTAGCAGTTGAAGTGGTTATTAGTAGTTAGTGGAACTGTAGATGCCATTTCTTTCTTTCTTTACAGTTCTATGCATGGTCTAAAAATTTTTTTCACTGTATATGTACTGGCCTTTTTTCATGTTTTTAAATAAAATGTTTTACACATACAAACTGTTGATAATCTAATGAAATATCATGAAACTATCAGTTTCAGCCATACATTTTATTGAAAGAGTTATTTTGAGTTATTTCAAAAATGTGTGCTCATTATTACTCAAACAGTACAGAAATATATAAAATAAGGTCTCTCGTCAATCTCTCTAACCACTGAATTGTGAAAATTTATTAAAAACACAGTATAAGAAGATGGAAAATATTTTTAGATAGAAATATAAAAATGTCCATTTTACCAACACTGATGTATAAATTTAATGTACTTCCTATTATAGTACCATTTTTAATTGGATGATTATAAAGTCCAGGTGGGAGAATTAATGTCTGATGATGGCCAAAAAATATTTGAAGGAGGAGTCTTAACTTGTAGATATTAAAATATACTAGAAAGCCACCAGAGTCCAATAATGTGGTATTGGCATAGGATTATTGGATTGACCGAAAATTTTGAAACAATAAAAAAAATCCAGAAATACATCCCAGTATATATGAGAATTCAGTACATACTAAATATTTTACCTCTGTAAGAACAACAATAAAAAAGGTTAAGTAATAAATACTGCTGGAAAAAATATGTATTTGGAAGAAAGTGAATTTGGATACTCACCTGACAACATATAAAAAATTGAATCCCAATAAATTAATAGGCTTAAATGTAAAAATAAAATATAAAAACCTTAGGAGAAATTTTAAGTGAATATATGTATAATCCCGGAATTAGAAGGAACATTTTTACCCATGACAGGAAACCTAGAGTCTATTAAAAAAATTCATTTTTAACATAAATTTAAAAAAAATTTTTTTAATGTTTATATTATTTTTGAGAGAAAGAGAGACAGAGTTCAAGCGGGGAGGAGCAGAGAGAGAGGGAGACACAGAATCTGAAGCAGGCTCCAGGGTCTGAGCTGTTAGCACAGAGCCCGATGCAAGGCTTGAGCCCACAAATTGAGAGATCATGACCTGAATCGAAGTTGGACACTTAACTGACTGAGCCACCCAGGTGCTCATCTTTAACATAAAATTTGATCTCATCCAGTTAATTTTTCATTGATACTGTATGTCTTGGTTCTCCAATTCCCATTTGCTTATTTTTATTGTCTGTTTTTGTGCTGAGGTTTTCTATTTGATCACTCATGATCATATTTTCTTCATGTTTTTTAACGTAGGTACAGTAGCTGTTTTAAAGGCCTTGTTTCTCAATTCCAAGATCTGAGTCATCTAGAGATTGATCTCCATGATTGCCTTTCCTCTTGAATATGGGTCACATTTTCCTGTTTCTTCATATGTCTAGTTAGTTTGGATTGTGTCCTGGATATTATCAAGGATAATTTGTAGAGACTCTGGATTCTATTATGTTCCTCTGGAAGACTGTTGATTTTTTATTTTATCAGGCACTTAACTTGGCTGAGCTCAGACTCCAAACCCATACCCCTCTATGGTAGGCAGCAGCTGAAATCTCTCTTCAAAAGCCCCAGTGAGGCTTCTAAGAGTTTCTCCACAGAAGTCATAGTTCAGAAAACACCCCGATGTTTAGGTGAAGTTTATAAGCAGAATTTGGAACACTCCCTCCATGGGTTTCTACTTACCAACTGCTGATGAAGCCCCACGTTAAGTGCTCTGATTTCTCAACAAGTAAGAATTCAGATTTCTGTCAACTCACATGGCACTGCCTGGGGCCTGGCCTTAGGCACAAAGATGTAAACCTGAGAAATTGCGGTAATGTTGTTCTCTCCCAAGTGTCAGTCCCTCTGATTTCTGCCTGGATGTGATCACTTTCAATACCTTTACATAGCCTTTTAAATATTTTGTCCAGTGTTCATAGTTGTTATCTATCAGAGAGATCTCCTTTTAAAAGATATTCTGTCATTATTGGAGGTGGTGCTCTCTGAGTACATAACATTTCAACTTTTTAAAATAACCTTTTTAAAGTTTATTTTGAGAGAGCAACAGTGAGCAATAGAGAGAGGGAGAGAGAGAAGGAAAGGGAGAGCATCTCAAACAGGCCTTGCACAAGCAGGCCTCCAATTATCAGCATAGAGCCTGACATGGGGCTCAAACTCAAAAACCATGGGATCATGACCTGAGCCAAAATCAAGACTTGGATGCTTAACCAACTAAACCATGCAGGGGCCCCAGTAATCTTTTTTTTCTTTCTTTTTTTTTTTTTTTTTTTTTTAGAGCGAGAGAGTATGTGTGAATGGGGGAGATAGGCAGAGGGAGAGAGAGAATCTTAAGCAGGCTCCATGCACAGTGCAGAGCCTACCATGGGGCTTGATACCATGACCCTGGGATCATGACCTGAGTCGAAATCAAGAGTCCAATGCTCAACCGACTGAACCACCCCAGCGCCCCTAATTTTTATTTTAGATGGCTAAAGATTCCCATAAAAGAACTGAAAGACAAACACTAAGTTGGGAGAAAATATTTGCCATGCATTATGGCAAGATAGACAAAGAGTTAATTTCTAGCTCTTACAAATTGTTAAGAAAAAGATGAAGCATCCAATGGAAAAATGTTCCCAGGGTATGAATAGGCTCAGAGAAGAGTAAACCCAAATGGCCAATAAACATATGGCTCACCCTCCTAGTACTCAGGGAAATGCAAATTAAAGTAACTCCTTGCCCATCAGATTGGCAAAAATTCAAAAGAGTGTTAACATCTACTATTGTTGGGGGTGAGAGGGAAAGCATATTTTCATATTTAACTGGTAAGAAAGAGAATTGATGCTGCCTTTTTGGAAAGCAATATGGAAAAAAATCTGTTGAAAAATTTAAGTATACATTCCTTTTTAACCCAACTATCTCAACTCTTAAGAATTTGTCTCCTTCAACCCGCCCAAAAAAGAATTTGTCACATAAAACTAGAAAGTGTCTATGAACAGGGGAGTGTTTAACTCATGACATATTTATGCCATGAAACAAGATACAGTCGTTAAGAAGAACAGATTCACTTAGTAAGGGGTCTGCCATATTATTAATGGAGAAATTAAAGATATTTTTATAATATGATCCCTGTTGTCAAACAGTGATTTGCAAGCCCTATATATGTATGACCCGTATGGGCATATAAAAGGGTATAAAAGGATGCATACCACACTTTAACGTCAGTTGGTGGAGTATTAGGGAAGGACCAGGGAGATGGAAAAAGGGCATAAGATTAAAATAAAAGTTTAGGAAGTGTTTGGTGTCTGTTGGTGGTGGGGGAACTCATGAATGATATGATACATTTATATGCAAACATGTGAAAGCAGAGTAACAGTTACTAGAGGCATAATCATCAAAGTGTGAAAGGTTAGGGGAACTATTTGTTCTTTATACTCTACTATTTTTTTAAAAAAATCTTATAAGTATGTATATATCACATAATAGAAAACTTAAAGGTATTTTTTAAAAATATTTTTATTTATTTCTAGGAGAGAGAGAGAGAGATAGCGTGAGCAGGGGAGGGTCAGAGAGAGAGGGAGACACAGACTCTGAAATAGGCTCCAGGCTCTGAGCTGGCAGTCAGCACAGAGCCCGACGCGGGGTTCGAACCCACAAACCGTGAGATCATGACCTAAGCGAAAGCCGGACGCTTAACCGACTAAGCCACCCAGGCGCCTCCNAGGTATTTTTTAAAGTTTATTTATTTTGAGAGACAGAGAGAGAAGGGGGAGGGGCAGAGAGAAACAGAGGGAGAGAGAATCCCAAGCAGGCTTCCCACTGTCAGCACAGAGCCTGACATGGAACTTTATTTCACAAACCTGTGAGATCATGACCAGAGCTGAAATCAAAAGTCAGATGCTTAACTGACTGAGCCACCCAGGTGCCCCAGACTTAAAGCTATTTTTATTATGAGAAAGATTTTAGGGGCATCTAGCTGGCTCAGTCAGTGGAGCATAAGACTCTTGGTTTTGGGGTTGTGAGTTCGAGCCCCATGTTGGTTGTAGAGATTACCTAAAAGTAAAATCTTGAAAAAAAGAAAGAAAGAAAAAGATTTTAAAACCATAGATGCCTGGGGCACCTGGGTGGCTCAGTTGATTAAGTGCCCGACTTCGGCTCAAATCATGATCTTACAGTTTGTGAGTTTGAGCCCTGCATCAGGCTCTCTGCTATTAGCACAGGACCTGCTTCAGATCCTCTGTCCCCCTCTCTCCATGCACCTCCTCCTCTCTCTCTCTTCCTTTCTCTCTAAATAGATGAATAAATAAATGAGAACGACAGAAGTTGACTTCCTCCTTAGATGATGTCATCTCGTCCATGGCTCCCTGTTTGCTGATGATTCTTGAATTTTTATCTCTAGTCCTAACTGTGGTGAAGAGCTCACTACAGGTTCATGGTCTAAGATGTTTATTCAGCAGCTGCACCGTAGGGGCATCTTCAGTGGGACAGAGCCTGCACGGCGTGATGCTCTCTCCTTCAGTGGGCTCTCGCTCCAGTCTTTTCCATCTCACTGCCATTTAGCCAGTTGATCAAGCCCTTTCATAGCAAATGCTGGAAGTTAGTCCCCAGTCTTCTTGCTCTCTCCAATCCCACATGTAATCCAAGGGCAGCCCCTCTCAGGTCTGTGTTCAAAACAGCCTCTCTGTATTGCTGTATGCAAGGCTAGGTTTGGTTAAGGTGGTATCTGCCATATTTTGCCTTTGGAAAGGAAACTTCTATTCGAAATGGAAAAGCAACCTTTCGAGTGATACTTTGAAATTGTGTGAGCATTCTCGGCGTACCCAGCGTTTCATCCAGCGATCTTAATATCCATTAGTGAGCCTTATTTGAATCAGTTATTACTTTGGTGGTTGCAAAGTGGTGATTTTTCTAATGTTATCATTTCTTGTATTTTTAGCCTATATTTAGTTCCGTAAAGAACTTTTCTTCCTGTCCTGTCTTTTGAGTGTTGATGTGGATTCATCGATTATGCTTTAATTCAGTGCGCTAGAATCCATTTTTTGTCATCTTTCTTTTTTTACACTCAAATTTTTAAAAGTTGGCTGGCTCTGTCAAGCTGTCTTTTGACATGTCTTCATCAGTCTTGCAAGACATGCTTGCTTTCTGGCACAGCAGAATTGGGATAATTGGGAAAATTGAAATATAGACTTTATATTAGATTAAAGTCGGGCATGATCATCATAGTGTGGTTGTGTAAGAGAATGTCCTTGCTCTTAGAAGATATTCTGAGGTCTCACAGGACACAGTGTTGTGACGTCTGCTACTGACTTTCAAATGGGGGGGAGAGAAGAAGGAAACAAATGGCACAAGATTTCAACAGTTGATGAAGCTGGCACATGTTAACACAGTACCTTTCATTCAACCTCTTTGTAGGGTAGTTGAACTTTTTCAAAATAAGAGTCATGGAAAAGACAAGTCCTGTATCCAGCCGCTGGCCCTGCCCTCCACCACTGCCATGCTGATCGTCACCACTGTCGTGCCCTCTGCGCACCTCCTTACTGTTCCTAGTGTCTTCCTTCTCCCCATACTCCATTTTCAATTTTAGTACATGTGCTGCTGGATCGAGCACTATACTCCACTTTCAAAGAGCTGCTGAAGGAGGTGTTTTAAGACTTAAATCGGAACTTGCCATTCCCTTGCCTAAAAGCTCTCCTTGACTCCTGAAATAGATCTAAATTTCTTTTTAAAAAAAATGTTTCTTTGTTTGTTTTGTTTATTTTGAGGGAGAGAGTGAGTGTGTGAGAGCACGCACGGGGGAGGGGCAGAAAAAGAGAGGGAAAGAGAATCCCAAGCAGGCTCCACGTTTGTTAGCACAGAGCCTGATGTGGGAAAGAGAATCCCAAGCAGGCTCCACGTTTGTTAGCACAGAGCCTGATGTGGGGCTCAATCTCACAAACTTGTGAGATCATGACCTGAGCCAAAATCAAGAGTCAGATGCTTAACCGACTGAGCCACTCAAGCGCCCCAGATCTAAATTTCTTACCAAGGTCTCTGAGGCTTTCCATGGTCTGGCGCTCCCCACTTTCCATTCTCACCTACCGCTACTTGCCCATTCGTGGTCCCCAACCTCAGTGCCTTTCCCACCGTCTGAACATTCTTACCCCACATTTTCACAGGGCTTTTTCTCATCATTCACACTTCTGTTCAATGCCTCCTCCATCAAGAAGCCCTCTCTGTCCACTCTAACTTAAATAACCTCCCCCGCAGTCAGATTTATCCTTGACCCAACTTCATTTTCTTCTTCCTGCTTGTGTGTTGTCTGTCTCCCCTGCTGGAATGTAACATGCCCCAAAGCAGAGACCTTGTCTCTTTGACACTGTATCCTTAGCACTAAACACAAAGCGTAACACAGAGTAGGTGTCCAATAAGTACCGAGTGAAAGGCTAGAGACACATACCTAGATGGTGCTTGCACAACAAATACACAGTCACACACAGGCACACACACAAATGCTCACAAGGTACATGTAGGGAAACAGAATTGTATAGAAACATCCGTGAACAGACATAATTATGTAATTCCTATGCACACTTGTATGGTATATACGAAGACAGAAACACTCACACAATAATACACATTTATCTTTAAACATATATCCACTAATCTGTATACATTCAAACATTGATGTACACAGGCAAAAAATGCTTACACAGTCACACATGCACATGCACACGTAAAGATAGAGACGCTCAGGTATAGGGATGTAAATGAATACCTACCGCACTCTTGCACGTGTGTGCACGCACACACATCGCCTTCTCCTGACCTGCTGAGGCGTTTGCATCCTTGCTAAGCCTGGTTTGGGCGGGCACTGCTGGGCCACGCAGCAGCCCTTGGCCAGGAGGGCCCCAAACCTCCTGGTAATGCCCCTCTCCCAGGACAGATGATCCGAGTGGGGGTCGGGGCTGCCTGATTTATAGCTGCTCCGAGGCCGCTGTTGGGAGCGGCCGTGTCACAGAGGCCATTAGCTGTTGGGTGCAGAGCTGTAAAACACGGCTGGCTCAGGACACTCTGCGCTGGCCGCTTTTGCCTCTGCAATCACCCAGCCTCTGGGGGTGGCACTCAGTACCAGAAGCAGTGACCTCTGATAGCTACACACTAAGGAGACAAGGGCAGCAGGGGAAGCCCTCAGGGCCCCCGAGGAGTCTACCCATGTGGTTAGGCAAGAGTGACCCCGAGGAGGTGGGAGCAGGCAGAGGGTAGTGGTCTTCAGAAATTTGAGATAAACTGGTATGTGCTCTGCCCACATACAGCTAGAGCAAGCAGAGGCTGAGTTTGGAGAGGGCTGTGGTCACCAGGGGAGGGGCTGAGAGGGCACCTGGCCCCCCAGGCGGGCTCGGGTGCTATCTAGAACTCCCAAGGCACGCTCACGGCCAGACCCCGGATCACACACCAGTTCCAGAACCCAGTAGCTGGTACAGCTCAGGCTGTCTGTCCACCGCTACGTGCCTGGCCTGCATAGGACTCCAGTCTGAGCCCATGAAGTCTTGGGGCCTGGATGTCTCCCTTACACCGGACACCCAGGTGGGAGACCCGGAAGAAGCCACCTTGGCCAGCTCTCACAGCCTCCTACTCATATGGAGCCTTCAGGAGCCTGTGCTAGGCTCAGGAAGTGGAGGGGCAGTTTCCAAGGTGGTCCTGATGGTATGTTCCAAACGGACAGGGGACCGATTGTTCAGGGACTCCGTGGCAGAGCTGTGAATAAGGGCCGGCACGCTGGAGGGCGGGGCTGGGGAGGAGATGGTGCGCTCAAGACTGGAGAGAAGCCCAGCCCCCTGGAAGAGGGGGTGAGGCAGTGAATGGTGGGGCGGGAGACCACAGGCAGGCGGCCCCCTAACCCTGCAGCTCAAGACAAGGATTTGGGACTTGAACCTAAAGGCACCGGGGAGCCACACATATGGTCTAGAGCAGAGGAATGATGTGATCTGATTTGACAATGTCCCCTGCCATCTGATGCAGCACATCGTTTCATTACAGGCGTGCAGAGGCGGGCCAGAACAGGAAGGGGGAGGGAGGACGGTTTGCAGAGGGTTAGGGATTGTGCGCCGGCCCTTTTTTTGCCAAAGGAACAGTGCTTACTACCAGTGTTCAACCAAGAGGCTGGATTCCTTCCTTCCTTCCTTCCTTCCTTCTCTCCCTCCCTCCTTCCCTCCCTCCTTCCTTCCATCCATCCATCCATCCATCCATGTATTCATGTATCCATCATCATAGAGACCTCATGGAGATGCAAAATAAGCCAGATCTTGCCATCCAGGGGTGTTCAATCCAGTAGAGGAAGAGGAAAGGGAAGAGGCAGAAGCTGGGAGCAGCATTTATGGGCTCCTATTGTATGCAAGACACCGAGTCAGGCAGCTGACATTCAAGATCTTTTGGCTCCAAAGTCATTTGGTGAGAGAGATCCTTCCCATCCCATTTTACAGGCAAGAAAACTGAGACCCAGGGATTGAAGCCGCCTGCCCATCTCACAAAGGGCTCTGGCCCCAGGCGAAAAGGCTTGGAGAGTGATAGAGAGCCGCCTGAGGCACTTGAAGGGTCATTTCCGCCCTTGTCTTTGGGCCCTGTGAGGTTTTGAAGTTCCCAGAAAGGATGAGGCTCTGGGGGATGGGACCAGAGGCCCCGCGCCGGCCTCCCCCTCAGCCTGAGATTAATGCCTGACAGTCCTTCTACTCGCAGGGAACTCATCAGACTAATATTTCCTGATGTGAACTCCGTGTTGCCCTAGAATGAGAAATCCCAGCTCCCTCGCGTTCCGTGCCCCAGATGAATGGGCTCCCGTCCTGGGGCCTGTGAATGATGTGGCCCATGTCTGCAGAGGGAGGTCGATAAAAGCCCTTCATCAGCAGAACTGCAGCCTCTCCCGCCTGGCCAGCAGACCCTGGTTCCCCTTGCCATGCTGCTCCCCGGCTGGCCCTGGACTGCCCATTGGAGATGGGGAGGCAAGGTCAATGCCCAAAAGATGGGGAGGGAGGGCCCCGTGAAGGGAGGGCCTTCTCCAGCCCTGCCCCAGAAATCAGAGCCCTTGGGGACCAGAGGGAGGGGTCAGGGTCTGCTAATATTTTATGTAGACTTCGAAGCTCCAGTGAGCCCAAGGAGGGCATAAGCCTTTAGTCCAAGGCTGTGAGCAAATGCCTGTCTAAGGCAACATAGGACCTCAGAGGCTTTGTGGAGGATGCTGGAATCAAGTGATTCTAGGAATAGAAACGCCAGTGGCTGTTGCCATAGGAAACAAAGAAATAATAACCAGTACCATTTATTGAATGCTTGCCACATGCCAGGCATGGTGCCCAACATTGATAATGCATTATTACATTCAATCCTCATAAAGCCTTATGGAATAAGGTGGTATTTATCCCATTTTACAGATGAGAAAAGTGAGGCCAAGAGCAGTTAAATGTCAAGATTCAACTCTAGACATTTCTACCTTCAAACCCGTGCTTTTTAGCCAATCATCATCCAACCATTCCACTGATATTTGTAAAGTAGCCTCTTTGCGCCAGGCACTGAGGAGTGCCGAGTATACCTGAGACAGCAGCACCCCCACCCTCAGGGAGCTTGCCGTCTCACGGGGAACTGACATCAAACAAAGTGACTGCAGTGCCGCAGTGAGAATGTGAGTGGAGACAGGGTGCTCGAAGAAGGTCTTGTCAAGAGGAAGGGGTGTATCTTGTCTTGCCCTGACACAGGGAGAAGCCAGTCCAAGTCCCAAGTGTGGGTCTTGAGGATAGGACCTCCTTGTGGCCAAAGGTGGGAAGAATCTAGGGCTAAAGGTCAAAGCCTTGAAGGTGAAGAGAGTGGCCCTCCTGTGGAGCCATTCCCAGAAGACGGAGTCAGGATGTGGATGTGGGTGGAAAGGAAACAGCCAGAAGGAAGCAAGGGGTTTCCTGCATGAAGGAAGCAGCCACCATGATCTGTGTGGTCCCTGACTGAGTGGCACGTTGCACTGGCCTGAAGGTGGAGGTTGAGAAGGACAGCTGGCCACACCCAAGGGATGTCCTTCAACAGGAGGCAGACAGTAGCCCCAGGACCATGGGTTCACGGGAGCTCTGCACGCCAGCAGCCAGTACCTCCCAGAGCAGTTATGGCTTTGGGGGATGGGAACTGGCGTGGATTGTGCAGGGCGTTCAGGCCCCAGACAAGCCAGGTGGAGGTTCAGGGCAGAGTTTAAGGTTCAGCAGGAAAAACGAGGCCGACTATGGTGGCCAGATCTGAGCAGACTCAGAGCCAGAGTGCAGGGCAGTAAGAGTAATACCTGAGGCCACCTGCTGGAGGCGCTGGAGCCACCAATCAGCTTTGTCCAGTCCAGGCTGGGAAGGAGGGGGGCTACAGTTGCAAGGGGCAAGGAGACAGGGCTATCCCATTCCCAGGGCTGCTGGGGGCTGAGAGGGTGGAGAGGGAATCACCCCCAATCCTGGCTGGGAAGTATTTGTCCTCCCTCTGCCCTTCCTGTTCATGTCTCCACCCTGTTTCTGAACCTGCCCTGAATCTGACCTTCAGTGTGTCCTTGACCCTTTCTCTGTCCCGGATCCCCATTCCTGAGCCTCACCCCAGTTCTGAAATCTCTTCCGTCTCTGAGCCTCAGCCCCTCCTGGACCCCCCATCCCCGTCTCATCCCACCCTGGTCCTGAGCCTCACCCCTCCTTATTCAATTACCCCCTCTCTGACTTCTGCCGCACCCCTGCCGTCTCACACCCATCCCAGGCCCTTCCCCTGTTGCCCCCCCTTGCCCCTGCCCTACCTCTGAACTGGGCTCAAGATATGTTGTTCCTATTCCTTATAAAGGATTTTAAAACTGAGAGGTTCCCGTTTTCTTTGGGGGCCTAAAACAAAACAAAACAAAAAAACCGGGTGAGAATTTCAAAATGCCCTCAATAAAATGCCATATGAAATCAATCCACAAGCCTGAGGCATCAGAATAGCGCCCCCCCCGCCCCCCCCCCCTTTGCGGGAGGAGAGAGGGCAGAGAATGGAGGGAGGGCCCCAGGGCCTCATCTGGGGGTTTCTGTTATGTTTCTTGACAGGGGTGTTGTGTGCACAGGTATATTCAGTTAGTGAAGGTAAAGCAAGCCATAGGATTTGTGCACTTTTCTGTGTCTGTGTCATACTTCAGTAGAAAGCTTTAAAAAAAAAATGCCCTGTAGTCTAAGCAATTTGGGCCCTCAGGTCAATGAAGATGGCCCAGGGTCCCTGTAGCAGCTGGGACACAGCCTGAGAGGCTGGTCAGGCTGGTTCTGCCTTAAACGGGCCCTTAGAAAAGCACCGTCAGGTTCTCCGTGTTCCCAGGGCAAGCGTTCACCCCAGCAGGATGCTGACAAGTCCCCGCCACCCGGCCATACGCCCCACTGTCCCCTGGGACCGTGCCTCGGTGCCAGCTGCCTTTCCTACCCTAACAGCTGTATTTTTCAGGTACAATATGACAGGCTCAATCTATTCCTGTTATATATTTCCCAGTAAATGGACAAGGTGAAAACAGTGTCAGTTCAAATCACTATCATGACACTTAATTCTGATTTACTGTACCTTTTGCTGCAATCTTGAAAGTGCCTGCGTCTGTGCCGAGCTGGATTGCCCAGCCAGGCCCCACGGGGTCGATGTTAAGATCAGCTTCAATAAAAGAATTTAGGGTAAGGCAGCCCCGGGTGGGCAGGGGGCAAGCCGGGGGCCCAGAGGACCAGCCTGCAGAGACGCCGAAGCCGCAGCTCTCCCACGCCTCCCTCCCACGGACTCTTTGTCCCCAGCCCTGTGTTTGCAGCAGCTGGGAAATTTATGGAGGCTCCATAAACGGGTTTTACAGACAGCTGTTAGAGCGTGCGGAGCAAGGCTTGGCTGTCGGGGGGCCTAGTCGCAGGCTTACAGCCAAGACACTTAAATATTATGGCCCTACATATATAAAAAGTGTGCTGTGCACGTCCTCTGCTGCCTCCCTCCTCCTGACCCAGGAGCCCGGGGTTGCCGGCTCGCCAGACACAAAATGCCTGCGAGCCCTGGCTCCAGCCCCTGCCACCGAGGCCAGGAGCCTCTGGCTGGGCTGGCAGCCGGGACACAGGGAGACTCATCCAAAGAGCAGCGCCAGGCACGCGCTGGCCGCCTCCTCCCTGCCCTCCTGGCCTGCTGTGCCCAGGCTCAGCTCACCAGGTCCTTTTCTCCTCAGGGCCCGGCTCCAGCTGTTCTCTCTGTCTTGAAACTCTCCCTCCCTCCACTGCACCTCTCCCCTCCCCCACCCCCACTTTTATTGTCCTGGCCAGTTTCATACCTGACCTTCCAGAACTCAGCTTGAAATGCAGAAGCAGCACGCCCACCCTCTGGAGTCAGGTGTCCCCAGTTATAAAAGTGCCTATCCTCCCTGGACTTCTTCATAACATTTATAACAATTGTAATTACATAATTATTGGTGTCATTATCTGTTTAATGTCTATCTTCCCCACTGGACAATAAACTGAAAGCGGGGACTCTTTTCTGAATGTATCCCCAGTGCCTTGCACAGAGCCTGGCACTCGATAAATATTCAAGGAATGAATGAATGAAAGATCAAATGAAGACCCTGAGAGGAATCCCACCCAGCCCCAAGACACGGCACAGGGGAAATTGTGCTCAGATCTTAAGAGCCAGAGGAAGGTTTGTGGGTGTTAGTAAAGGGGAACCACTTGGCAAGGGGAAATCAGGAAAGGCTTCTAGGAAAAGGTGCTGTGGGACCTCCTGGTATCGTAAAGTGCTTTGATTCAGAAGTCCCAGCCGTGAAGGTTAAGGTGTGAGTGAGAGGTCCAGTCTCTTGGTTTCATTGAGTCTCAGCTTCCCTATCTTTAAAATGGGACCAGGATGGTGCCACTATTCAGGTGGTTTTTGTAAAGGTTTGATGTACTTAGCTCAGCACCTGTAATAAGAGTTGTTTAAGCTGCATTACTACTGAATATAGCTGGAACTTGGTAATTCCAGGCAAAGGAAGCAGCGTGTGTGAAGGTGTTTATGAGGGATAAAAATTCCACTTGATTCCCTGCTGCCTTGGAAGCCACATTTTGTATCTCATACCTTTAGCTTGACTTACTTGACCAGAACAGAGTGTCTGATCCGGTCAGAGCTGATTATAGGCTGGCCAGTGACCTATGACCTATGGCTGGGCCATTCAGATTTCTTTTCTGGGGTGTTTGATTGAAGAGGTTTGGGAAGAATTGGCAAGAGAGCCGAAGCTGAAAGACCCGTGATGGAATATTGCATAATAAAGTGTAAATTATAACTGAGCACAAGAAAATTGGAGAGAACGCCTTGAATGCTTCTGCTCCCCACCCATCCCGTAACTTTATGAAAGAAGCTTCTAATTTTTTTTTTCTTTTTGAAGAGGCAAGATAGCAATACAATTAAATTTGACTTCTCACTCAAAGACATCTTAGCTGTGTGACCTTGGACAGAGAGCTTAACCTCTCTGAGCTTCGCTTTTCTTGTCTGCAGAATAGAGATCATTAAAGCATTTATCTCAGAAAGTTGTGTAGATTCAATGAGATAAGATATTAGATTATATTACTGTTCACTGATATCTTCCTCATTAAGAAAAGCCAGCCTCATCTAAATGATTGTGAATACTTAAGCCTTAACCTCACTCTTTGGGTCTCTAATCTTTCGTGGAAAGAAAAAAAGATGAGAAATCTGCTCAACCCCCACACTGGGCATATTCTCCAATGCTCTCATTGTATGTGGAAGATGATAGGTTGGGCCATTTGAAATTGTCAATATTCAGTTCAGTGTTCTATGGACATTTTGATCCGTAAAAGTGGATTTTCATATGGTTGAATCTTTGAAAGGAAGGATCCCCAAGAGCCACAGAGAGCACTGGATTGGGGCATTCCTACCTAGGAGATGGAATTGAGGCCAAGTCAGGGAACATTTTCCGTGCCCAGGGAATAAACCTCGTGACATGTGTGCCCAGAATGATTTCAGAATTGACAGAGCTGTGACAGTCATGTATCTCCCATTCTTGTCTCTTTAGTTTTTTTAAATTTTTTAATGTTTTATTTATTTCTGAGAGAGAGATTGAGAGAGAGAGAGAGTAGGGAAGGGTCAGAGAGAGAGGGAGACCCAGAATCTGAAGCAGGCTCCAGGCTCTGAGCTAGCTGTCAGCACAGAGCCCGACACGGGGCTTGAAACCATGAACCGTGAGATCATGACCTGAGCCGAAGTCGGACACTTAACCGACTGAGCCACCCAGGCGCCTTCGTTTTTGTCTCTTCAGAATGGAAATGTTGGACTGTGATTGCCCTATCCAGTTATGCCACAGTATATGGGGCCTGTGGGGGGAGGTAGCTGGAATTTTTGATTCATGGATCTCTGAACCAAAATGACCCAGTTCTCTTCTCTCTGCTGAAGGGTATTCTAGGCATCATGCAGAAATCTTGGACTGTAACATCAGTGTTTGGATGGGACTTTGGATGACTCGTCTAAAGGTGAACAGGTTCTATATGTAGGTGATAGAGGGTATCAAATATGTGGTGGCCAGAAGGGTAGACCGTGGTAGATTATTGTATTGGCCCCTACCAGCCCAGTCCCTCGAAGTCAGCCTTTGCCATGCAGCTTAACTTTGGCCAGTGAGATATGTGTGCAAGTCACACGTTGTTCAAGGCACAAAATCCAAGAGCTCGTTTATGCTTTGCCACACTCTTTCCTGCTGCAATAACCACAGCAGGCAATGTTCTAGACAGAAGATACTCCAGACGCCTGCATCCTGGAAGAAAGCAAACATGTGGCCAGGCTGCAGCCAATGTGGCCTGGACAGGTGCATGGGTGAGGTACAGACTTTGGCAGTTCTTAGACCGTAGAAGTTTCGAGTTGTTTCTCCCTGCAACACAGATGGATTATCCTCAGTGTTAGCATGGTATGCTACACGAAGGGTTGTCATTAACAATAAAAGTAAAAAAAGGGGGCTGTATCACGGAGGACATGAAATAGAAACCATATGTATATGTCTGGCTGAACCAGCATAGGGGGTACAAAATAAAGCCACTTTTTAATATTCCAGGGACTCGCTGATCCCATCTCCCCATAGAGGAAAGAGTGTCTTTCTTCTCTTCTCACAGCACCTGCCTCCTCTGTCTTCTCTGCTCACCCTGAGTTAAGGCTGAAATCCTCAACAAAAGTCTGTTGAAGTTACTGCTCACAGCCAGGATCAGAAAATCTAGTCTGTCCACCAGAGGGAGGGCCTGTGTTCCCGGCTGCTGGCTTCTCTGCCTCATGGTGTCACTGCTGGAAACAGAATGGCTAAAAGCAAGCAGCGTAAAAGGAACAATTGATAGATTTCACTGTGCTAAAATGTAAAACTTCTGAATGACAACAGACACCATAAACAAGCCAGAAACAAGCTATAGCCTGGGAGAAAATATTCTCAATTTATATAACAGATAAGGGATTAGCATCCAGAATATATAAAGAATTCTAACAAATCAATAAGAAAAAGACAAATGGCCCAATAGAACACTCAGCAAATGATAAAAAAAAAAACAGTCAATTTATGGAAAAGGAAATTCAAATGGCCAATAAACTTGAAGAATGTTCAATTTCACTAGTAATCAAGGAAATAAAACATCAAGCGACCATGAACTATATTTCACTCGTCAGATTGGCTGAAAAAAATTTAAATTTGATATTAAATGTTAGGGTGTGTGGAAACGGGGACTGTGGGCCACTGTGGGTGACCTTGCAAATTGCACAGTCGCCTTGAGGGACAAGTCCACTTGCTCGGCTGCCCCCAGAGAAAATGCTCGTGTATAAGGAGGCCTGGGTCGGGATGTTTACCACAGTATTGTTCAGAAGAGTAAAAACCCGGAGACGGGGCGCCTGGGTGGCTCAGTCTGTTAAGTGTAAGACTCTTGATTTCAGCTCAGTTCATGATCTCACGGTTCCTGAGTTCGAGCCCTGCATTGGGCTCTGCGCTGACAGCAGGGAGCCTGCTTGGAATTGTCTGTCTTCCTCTCCGTCTGCCCCTCCTCCGCCTTGGAGAAAACCTAAATGGCCATCAGCAGGGGACTAGCCAGATGAACCCTAGCTCAGCTATGCTATGCAGTACCATACAACTATTTACAAGAATGAGATAAATCTGACATAACATCAAGAGATACCATTGGGTGAATAAAGAAAGTGGCAGAAAATGCATAAGGTGTGGCATCTTTTTGTAAAGACAGAAAGAGAAACATACTTAATGCTTTTAACATTTTTTTATAGATATAAATGTATAAAATGTATTTGGAAGGATGATTCCTAGGGCAACAGCAGTAGTCATCTCTGAGACGGGAGGGGACCTCGCGTGGGGGCACTGGGGAGAAGTTGGTAGGTAGGCAGGATTAGTGGGAAGGGGTCAAAGGAGACTAGGCTTCATTGTCAGTGTGTCTGTACTGTTTTAACAGAAGTGAAAAAGGAGAAGATACGTATGGACTGCTTGCGTAATTAATAATGAACTGTTCATAAGGAGAAACAGGCTGGCTTGTGAGCCCCCTCCCCCCTGACAGAAAGACACTGGGAGCCAGGAGCACCGCTGATGGCCAGACATTCTTCAGGGTGCAGGGGTGTGTGTAGAAACTAAATCAGTCAGAAGGTAGCTGCTGGCACTGACACCCTCAACATGTCAGCGCCTTAACACAACCAGAGTTTATTTCTCACTCATGTCACAATTCAGTGTGTGCGGTGGGGGAGGGGATGCCCTGCTCCACATGGTCACTCAGGGGCCTGGGCCCCTTCCGTGTTGTGGTTCTGCCATCTTGGGATGCCTTGTCTTCCTCTGCATCTGGCTGCTGAGTGGGACACAAGAGATAAGAGTGGGAAGATTGCTCAGGAGATTTCCAGTCCTCTGGCCGGATGTGACCAAACCTCGCATTCCATTGGCCGGGCCTTAGTCATATGGCCCCGCCGAACTGCAAGGGAGGCTGGGAAATGTAGTCTAGCATGTGCTCAGTAAGAGCCTGGTGATCACAGAGCAATCCCTGCTGTGGTGCTTCGGCTCTATCCACATGGTGGTTTCAGAACACATGCGGCCCACCTGCTGAGTAGGGCACCAACATGATGAAATACATGCTTCTGAAAGACGAGGAGGGTAGACTGGGTGAGGAGAGGCTGGGGGGGGGCTCCTGCCATGATCCCAGTGATGGGCAATGAGGTCTGTGCTAAGGCAGCAGCAGGCATGGGGTGTGGAGCCGAAATAACAGGTCTTACAGAGGTAAACTGTAGGGTGTGGGGTTACTGGTATGGAGGAGACACAGGGTGGCTCCCTGGTTTGAAGGACAGTGGCCCCTAAACTGGGGAACAAGTTTGGGTCCAGAGATGGGTAGGTAACTCCAGGCCTGAGAGTCTGTTGACATCTGTAGATGGAATCGTCCTGTGGGCAGCTGGGTGAACACAGGAGCAAGGCAGAGGAAACACAGAACAAAGGACGTGTCTTTTGCTAATTCCAGCATCTTCAAGTTAGGTCAGCTGAAATGATGGACTTCCAGACACTGCATGATTACTGACACAGGGCAGAGGAGATGGACCAGGTTGGGGGGCGGGGGGGAAGCAGATGACAGTGGAGGGAGCTCTGCATGGGCCACAGCCTTTCTGAGAGGGAGGGGCTGGGTCCAAGGAAAGAGAAGCTGCGAGCTAAGTCAGTCCTGGGGACAGGAACATGGCCAGGACAGCAGCACTGGATGCAGCGGTACGGCGTTCAGGAGAACCCCGTGCTTAGTTCAATGCTCTGCTACTGTCATTTTGACGTTCCCAATAATTGTATCTTTCGACTTGCGTTTTGTTTTCTTTTTTAAATGTTTATTTATGAGAGAGGGGGCGAGCGTGAGCAGCAAGGGAGAGGGCCAGAGGGAGAGAGAGAGAATCTCAGGCAGACTCCAAGCTCAGCACGGAGCCTGATGCAGGGCTCGATCTCATGACCTGAGCCAAAATCAAGAGTCAGATGCTCAACTGCCTGAGCCACTCTGAAGCCCCTAAACTTTTGGGTTGTAAGTGAAGGGCAATAAACAGCGGAGCATGCGTGTGAGCAGAAGAGACAACATGCACAGTGTCTGTGTCCACCGTGCCTTGTCTCCCCGTTAGTGTATAGTGTCTGCTGTGCCCCTTGAGCACAGAATTCTGGTGGACGCCCAATGAGATTCCGAGCCATTAAAAGGTGAACATGTTCCTTCGACTAAGTGGGGTGCCCACAGCCTCTAGTGGCCACACTTTCCCTCCAATTAAGAATTTGCTTGGGGCATCTGGGTGGCTCAGTCGGTTGAGTGTCTGACTCTTGATTTCACCTCAGGTCATGATTTCACAGTTGGTGGGATCGAGCCCCGCGTCGGCTCTGCTGACAGCTCAGAGCCTGCTTAGGGTTCTCTGTCTCCCTCTCTCTCTGCCCCTCCCCTGCTATGCACGCTCACTCTCTCTCAAAATAAATAAATAATCATTTAAAAAATAAAAGAATTTTCTTGGAACCGTTGAAAGAAGGCAACGTGAATTAGCAAGCGACCCTTTCCCATCCTTTCATACTAGTGTTGCTTCTCTGTATTAGCCAGCCACTTAAGTTGAAAGCCATGACACAGAAGGAAAGGACAAGAGCGACCACAGTTCTTTTCCTCTCAGTCTTCCTACTCAACAGAAAGCTAAAGGCAGATAGTGTTAGTAGCACGTGCATCTATCAAGAAGTGAAATAAAAGCACTTGAGTTCATGGGGCGCCTGGGTGGCTTAGTTGGTTAAGCGTCCGACTTTCACTTAGGTCATGATCTCGCGGTTCGTGGGTTCGAGCCCCGCGTCGGGCTCTGTGCTGACTGCCAGCTCGGAGCCTGGAGCCTGTTTCAGTCTGTGACACCCTCTCTTTCTGGCCCTCCCCTGCTCACGCTGTCTCTCTCTGTCTCTCTCCTGGAAATAAATAAAGCATTAAAAAAAAAAAAAAAAAAAAAAAAAAAAAAAAAAAAAAAAAAAAAAAAAAAAAAAAAAAAAAAAAAAAAAAAAGCACTTGAGTTCATTTTGTGCAGCGTTCCTTCCTGGTGAGAAGGAATATGTGTCTCTCTTTATGAGCTACAAAATAGGTATATAGTTTTGGTGATTCTGCATACGAGTTAAATGCTCTTATATTTGCATGTAACATTGGTATTGCCTAAGTGGCATTAAATCTCAAATAAAAAATGTTCTGATCAGTTGAGAGAGAAATCACTGAAAAAAAATTTTTTTAAATTAAATGTTAACATTTTTCTTTGTACTTTTTCCCTGGTTTTTGGACCGGGGGCCAGTGTTTTCATTTTGCCAATTATGTGGCCAGTGCTGAGTGCAGTGTTTTGCCTCAGACCTCAAGACCCAAGCAACATCTGCCCTAGGGAAAATGTTTTGGCTCGCTCATTTCTTGACCCAGTGTTTGAGGTCCTCTGTAATTTGGCTTTGTCTCTGATCCCAGTTGGCTCAGAGCTAAGCTTGAGCTCAGCTGCCCCAGCTCAAGCCCCAGCTTTGCTTTTGCTGGCTGTGTGGTCTCAGGCAAGTTACTTAACCTCTCTGGATCCCACTTGTGCCATCTCTTGAACGGAGATTTTGATAATAGTACCTACCTCAAAGCATTGTTGAGAAGGTTAGATGAGATAATACCCACAAAGTATTTGGAACAGCCCTTGAAACCTACAGTTGGGGCTCAAGATGGATGAGCTGTTACCGTTCTAGCATTTTCTACAATTCTGCTATCTGGTGGAGGAAGTCCCTGGCTGCTCTCTCCCCTTGTATCTTGGTGATGCTGGAAGATGGGATCAAACTCAGTCCCTGTGCTGAGGAAGGGGCTGTGGGGAGTGGGGCTCCCCAGTAGGACATGGGCGTCAGGCCTGTGCATGTGGGGTGTGTTGACCTGAGGGCTCTGTGCGAGGCTATGAGGGTGGCTGTGAGTCTGGGGTCGGGTTAGGGGGATATTAGAGATCTCTGGGTCTCCTTGTGTGGATTAATTTTCTAGGGCTGCCAAACAAAGTGCCATAGACTGGATGGTTCAAACAACAGAAACATTTTCTCATGGTTCTGGAATCTAAAAGTCTGAGACCAAGGTGTTGGCAGGCTGGTTTTTTCTGAAGCTCTCTTCATGGCTTGCATATGGCTGCCTTCTTCCGGTGTCTTCACAGGACCTTCCGTCTGTGTGCATCTGTGCTCAGGTCTTCTCTTCTTAAAAGGGCACTGGTCATATTGGTTTAGGGCCCACCCAACAACCTCATAATCTTAAGTACCCCTTTAAAGTCCTTGGCTCCAGGGACGCCTGGGTGGCTCTGTTGGTTAAGCGTCTGACTTCAGCTCATGACATGATCTCACGGTTTGTGGGTTCAAGCCCCACATCGGGCTCTGTGCTGACAGCTCAGAGCCTAGAACCTGCTTCGGATTCTGTGTCTCCCTCTCTCTCTGCCCTTCCCTCACTCACTCTCTGTCTCTCAAAACTAAATAAAAAAATAAATAAATAAAAATAAAGTCCCTTGCTCCAAATTCAGTCACATTCTGAGGTAGTGGGGATTGGAACTTCAACACGTGAATTTGGGGGGACACCGTTGAGCTCATAACAGTGTCTGTGAGTGCGTAGCTGTGGGTTCCTGGTACATCGTGTGTCTGTGTCAGTATCTGAGAGCAGGTCTGTCCATCCTAGTGTCTGACCTTCAAGACTCCTGGGGGCTCGGCATGCCTGTGTTCATGAGGCCTTCGTTGTGTTTGGGGTCGACCTGACCGTTCTGTGAGTGGGTCTGGAAGTGAGTCGGCCCATCCAGGATGGCGGAGGCCTCGGGGCCTGGGGGAGCGGGATCTGCCCGCCTCCAGGTCCTGTGCACGCCAGCCTGTCTTGCGTGTGTCCATAAACTCGAAATCTGACCAGGCATGTGGCTGCAAGGCAGGATGTGAAAGGCAAGGGGAAAGATCATATTAATTTGAGATTGGAGAGAAGACAGGATGTTTACAAAAGCGAAAGAACAGCGGGGTAAACATATGTTGGCAGTGACTGAGCCGACAGCAGCTGAGGCTGGGCTGGCTGCAGGGTGGATGCTGTGGCGTGTCGGTGTCTTTAAAACTGTCATCAAACCAGATACAGAAGCAAAACAATGGGACTGAGCAGAACCCAGCGGGGGCGGGGAAGGAGGAAGCAGTGGAGCCTGGGAGGGGGGTCATCGTGAAGGTCGCTGTCAGCACATAGTTGCCCCCCCCTCACACACACATTGACCCTTTCTTGCTCTCCACCCACTTCTTTCCAGCTGAACAGTCTGCACCCTGAGCCCTGGAGCAGGGGGCAGGCATGATGCCCCCACTCAGGCTGTGCTCAGTGCTTTGCAGGCATTTACTCCTCCTTGCAAGCCCGCAAGGGGGTAGTTATTATCTCCATCAAAGAGTGGAAGAAACTGAGACCCAGGGAGACACAGGGCCTTGGTCAAGGCTATAGCAGCTGGGATTTGAACTAAAGTCTGTCTGACTGTTCTCAGGATTCCTGGATGTGTTTGTTAAGAAACAATGAAAGAAAGAGAGAAAGAAGGGAGAGAGAGAGAGGAAGGAAGGCTGGAAAGGAGGAGGGAAGAGATGGAAGAAGGAAAGGAGGAAGGAAGGAAGGAAGGAAAAGTAAATATTCCCCATGCTTTGAGGTGGAATCTGTGTGCCCGCATGGGTTAATACCCCGAAGGCCAGGAGCTAACCCTCACTTTCCCTGCCACACCCATCCATCCTATAAAAAATGGGATTGAGCGCTCTGGTCTCTTCTTTTTGGAAAATCACTGGCAGTCCAGAAATGGTGGACGCTGGTGGCTTCTAACCGAGGGAGCCACCTTTTTCTTGGGAAACAATTGGGAAGGAGATGGTCAGGATGGTGATTCTTCCGCGCCCCTCCCCCTGCCCCCAACGCACAGACACTGAGTGCCAGCATCCTTGTGAGCTGTGGATCCGGGTTTGCGTATCAGCTGGGCTGCCCACTGGCCTGTTCATTTTCCTTCCTGCCCTGTCCTTGCTGTACGTTTCCATCCCTCCCTTTATTTCAGCAAACGGCACTTTCTGGTGATTCTTTCTTGGTCGTGAGGTACAGATGTTCCCCCTGGATGTACCCACGGGGCCTTTCTCTTGGTGACTCGATTCCTTGTGTGCTTTGTAATTGTCTGTAAACTCACACTCGGCAAGGCTTGTTTCCCCCGGGGGCCCGTGTGTATCGATAGAGCAGTTTGAAGCCTGCCTCCACTGGGGATCTAAGGGTTTTGTCTGGTGTTGGATGCTGCTGCTTATTAACTTCCCGGGTGAAGTCCCCAGGCCCCAGGCTTCATGTGGTCGCATGGCGCGGCCTCGGATCTCCCATTTTCTTTGCTGCTCCTGTCCCGGGCCCATGGCAAGTCTTTTGTCTCTTTCATGGGCCAGCGGGCAGAAATTTTCCCCCGTGAGTTTCCATAGGTAGAGTTTCTGTCCTTGTCTGTTTGGAAGAATGGCACTTTCTTGTTTCCATGACAGTAGCTCCTTGGACCCATCGTAACCCGGAATCGTCTCTGTGACTGGCCGCTTTTCTGCCTCCTAGCTCCCGCGTTCATACTGTCCGCCGTCTTTCCTCGTGGTGCTTTTTAGCTCTGTCTGCAGCCTGGTTCTTCCACCACAGATTTCTTCCAGGGTAAAAGGCCCCCTGTCACCGTGGTGTTGGCTCTATTCATCTCCAAGTTGTGCTAAGGGGTGTGTTCCAATGCACGCCTTCTAATGGCAATTGCAATTTCGTCTTTGATTTTTCTTGGATTTGCGAGTGCCTTGTTTCCTTCCCAAGGTTTCCTTTTCCCTCTTTATCTTTTGTCGGTTCTAACAGACTTGCAAAGTGGATACTAACCAGAAAGGACAACTAGAGAGGTGTCTAGAGATGGTTTATTTAAGTTGAATGTTTAAATAAATTGATAGTGCCTGATGGCCAGCGCTCATGCGGGGAATCGGGTGGCTGGGCGGGATCCCTGCTCTGGGCCAGACTGGGCCGTGTCATTTGGATGCTCCAGCTTTACTGAAGGTCCTGTGGCCTCTGGCTGCTCATCGGGAACATGGTGGCAGGAAAGCTCTGGGCAGAGTCGTCCCAGTGCCACTTTGTCTTGGCAAGCAACGCCCCTGGGGCTCCTGGCTCCCACGAACCCCCTCCCCAGGGAGCTTCTCAACCTCAGGTCTTGCTCAATGTCCTGACCCTAAATTCCCTCTTTCTCTGGTTCCTGGGGCTCCCTCTTTCCTGGCTTGGAGCTCAGCTACCCAGTTATATCCTTTGGTTATAATTTATCTCATGTTTTGATGTAGGTAGAGGAGTAGGGATTTCCCACGCTGACCCAATGCACTGCATTTAACTAGAAGTTTCTGGCACAATTAGCTGTATACCTGTGAGCAAGACATTCAGCATCTCTGAACTTCATTTTCGGCACAATTAGCTGTATACCTGTGAGCAAGACATTCAGCATCTCTGAACTTCATTTTCTTCATCTATAAAATAAACAGGTTTTATAATAGGAATATCTACAAATAGGTTGTTACAAGGATTATGGGAGACAGGCATGCAAAGAGTTTCGCATATATGGTGCCTGGAACATGGTAGGTATCACATAAAAAGTAGGTGTTATTATTACTTCTTTTCCTAGTTTAAATACATGTTTAAGAAATTTTTTCACTGTTTATTTTTTATTTTTTGAGTGAGAGACAGAGCATGAGCAGGGGAGGGGCAGAGAGAGAAGGAGACACAGAACCTGAAGCAGGCTCCAGGCTCTGAGCTGTCAGTATAGAGTCCGCCGTGGGGCTCCAACCCACGAACCGTGAGATCATGACCTGAGCTGAAGTCAGATGCTTAACCGACTGAGCCACCCAGGTGCCCCTTAAATATATTTTTAATGTTTATTTGTTTAGTTTGAGAGGGAGCATATGAGCAGGGGAAGGGCAGAGAGAGAAGGAGAGAGAAGATCCCAAGCAGGCTCCACACTGTCAGTGCAGAGCCTGATGTGGGACTCGAGCTCTTGAGATGTGAGATCATGACCGAAGCCAAAAGCAAAAGTTGGATGCTAAACTGACTGAGCCACCCAGGTGCCCCATCCTGCTTCTTTTTTATATATATAAAAGAGAATATATATATATATTCTCAGAGAGATTAAGTAACCTGCCTAAAGTCACCAAGTTGGTCAGTTGAATAAACCCCAAATGTTTTGAGTCTTCTCGGCATCCTAGGAGCCAGACATGTTAGTGGAGAGGTCGTTAGAATGAGCCTGACCCCAGTCACCTTCTGAATACACCCTCATGAGAGACCCCCAAGTGAGAATACCTAGCAGAACCCAGTCATCCCTAGATTCATGAGCAAAGTAAATGGCTCCTGTTACCAGACGCCACTGTTTGGGGAAGGTTTGTGGCACAGCATTGGACAACAGGACCCCTGTTCGGTTGCTTGCTAGGCACAGTGTACTCCTTGGGTAGACCACAGTACTGTGGTAAACCACAGGAGTAGTAGACCACTCCAAGGCCACAGTACTGTGTCATCTGTTTGTTTATCCATCTGTGGAGCAAACACATACTGAGCCCCAGCTCTCCCCGGGGCTCTTGGCTAGGCACTGGGGATTCAGCAGTAAGCGAGACAAACAAGATGAAAACCAGACCAACGAAAATCACCAGGGAGTGATAAATGCCAGGGTGAAAATAAAACATGGCGAGACAGAGTGACACCTTTCAACTTAGGTGATCAAGGAAGTCTTCTCTGGCAAACCATGAGAGACTCTTGAATGCTGACAAAAACTGAGGGACTGATGGGTGTGTGTGTGTGTGGGGGGGGAGGGGATGGGCATGGAGGAGGGCACTTGTGGGGATGAGCACTGGGTGTTATGTGGAAACTAATTTGACAATAAACTATTTGTAAAAAAAAAAAAAAAAAAAAGATAAAGACCAAACAAACAAACAAACAAACAAAAAACGGAAGTCTTCTCTGCTCCTTTTAGGGTGAGGGAAATGTCAAGAGGGAGTAAGAGCTGGCAGCGGAATATTCCAAGCAAAAGAATTGCTGGTGGGAATGAGCATGTTGGGGCGTCCTTGGAAGGCTGGTGTGGCTAGAACATAGTGAATGTCGGAGCAGGGGCCACGAGAGGGACATGAGGAGGTATGTGAGGGCCTTTGTAGGCCAAGGAAACGATGGTAGGATTTTGTCCGAATGTAATGAAAAGGCACTGGCAGGTATTTTAGCCACTGTGTCAGGTTAGGTGGTTTGTCAGTCAGAGTAGGACAGGCTGTGCTGCAGTAACAGATAAACCCTAAAATCTCAGTGGCTTTCCACCACAGACGTTTACTTTTCCCTTAAGTAGCAGTCATCTCTGCGTTTGGAGGATTTCCTCTCAATGGCAGCTCAGGAGCTCAGGCTGCCTCCATTTTGTAGCTCCATTATCTTGTATCTTCCAGGTCACCATATGTCATCTTCCTAGGGACAGGTAGAAGGAGGAGAGAGAGGGGGAAAGGCACACCAGATCTTATCCACCATAGCCTGAAGTAATGCAAATGGCGCTGCTCACATCCCATTGGCCAGAAGTAGTCACATGGCCAAGCTAACCGTAGGGGGCAGGAAACACACAGAAGAGCTCACAGATACACGGAGAGCTCCCAACAGCCTCTGCCACAGAGAGTAATAGAATCTGATTTGTATTTCAAGTTAGCACTTGCGGTGACTGCAAGAAAAAAGTGAACCGTGAGCATCAGGAATCCCAACTGTGAAGAGGTTCTGAAATTGTAGCCCAGCTTTCTCCTCTTTTGAATTTGTCACTCGTGGCCCTTAATGCTGGGCAGATTTTACCTCCTGGAACAAAACAACAACAACAAAATGAAACAAAACCAAAAAAATCACTGAAAGTTGCATCTGGCTCAGGTCAAAGCTGGAGCCAAGATTTCAAAACCAAATTTTTAATCAGGGAAGCCCTGATTCCCAGGCTTTGGGATCATGGATTTGTAAGTTCCAAAAACGAATCTGGAAACTAACAAGAGTTATTTTGTCTCATAAGTGCATACTGTCACTTTATTTCATAAAATAAAGGGCATCTTAATATTTGTAAGTCAGAAGGAAATATCACAATAAAGAACATTCTTTTTTTTAATGTTTATTTATTTTTGAGAGAGCGAGCAGGGGAGGAGCAGAGAGAGAGGGGGACAGGGGATCCAAAGTGCTGATGTGGGCTCAAACTCACAAACCTTGAAATCATGACCTGAGCTGAAGTCGGACGCCCAACTGACTGAGCCATCCGGGCTCCCAGAACATTGTTTTCATAGGAAAGACAGTTGACAACACAGATCATGTGTACCACACACATGCATAGTCACTCTAGCCCTGTATGCACTAATGATATATGTTCGTTGTCTTTCTGGACTTGCCCGTGAGACCCTTTTATCATCGTTAAATAAATGAATCCGTGCCGTGATCTACTGTGTAACTGTTCCAAGTTGCTGTGTGAGAAGGTGCTTGAGGCAAATTACCACTTTTCACTCAGAGTCACCCTCAAAACTTTCAATTTGGGAGTCACATCTGAAATCACTGTTTGTCTTCTTTTCCTGAAGTGATATCTTAGCACTCACACTCTGCCCCTCTCAATTGGTAGCCATACAGGCCTCTTGTGGTAATAACTGCTTACCTGTTTGAGGTGTCTTTCCCCTTGGGTAGGGCTGCCAAGATAAATTCTGTGCTTACCCTGTAGCCTAAATTTTAAGCCAGAGCATTCTCAACATTGTGCTCCCCCTCTGGGTGTCCCGCCACCTTCCTGTGATGTCATAACTTACAGACGGAAATGCAGTTCTGCTTGTATAATGCCACATTGTCTTTATTTCTCCCGTTCCCCTCCTTGCATTTCCTGCCTCATTGACAGGCACTGGTCCATGAACTGATGCTCGGAGGCTACAGGGCTGAGTGAACAAAAGCAGCCGATGCCCGGAGCCAGACACGGAGGTTTAGGATCCAGGATGCCAAGTGCCAAGGGTGGCCACACAGGCAAAGGGCAGAAGTCTGGGGAAATGCAGGGGGAGCAGTCACATGCCCTGGTGCCTGGAGACAGGCCAGGGAGGGGCAGGGGGAGCTGGGGGGCCAGAGAAGCCTTGTTAGGACCTACAGGAGCTGGCTGGACCCCACCTGCTTCTCCAGTCTTACTACACTTGCCCTTTCCAGTCAGACTGACCCCCCACTCCAACCTCTCCTCTGCACACAAGACCTCCTTCTTGTGTGTCCTTTGAGCACGTCCTTTCTGCCTAGAGGACCTCCTTCTTGTGCCCCAATCCCCCCTTTTCTTCAAATGGAGCGTGCTCTGTCTTTTCCCACACTGATAGGAAGAAACTTGGCACTCACTGGCCAGACCCTGCTGGCTGCCTTGAGCCTTGAGGCTGAGATACTGGATGTGAGGTATCCGGGAAAGAGAGGAGGCAAAGATGGTTCCCAGGTTTTTGGCTGAGCAACTGGAAAGATAGAGTTTCTAACAGGCGAGATGGAGCAGATGGAGGGAGGAGTGGGTCTGGAAGGCGCGGTCAGGAGCAATCACGAGTGTTACGCGGGACATGCCCACGAGACATGCAGTGGGGCGTGTTGGGTAGGCTGTTGGATAAAAAAGTTTGCAGTTCAGGGAAGAGGACGGGGCTCGAGTCAAAGTTGGGAGTCAGCAGTACAAGGCTGGTATTTAAAACCGTTTTTTGGATATGAGATTCTGTGGGGTGTATATCTTTTTTTTTTTTTAAAGGCTTTCTTTAAGTTCATTTATTTGTTTTGAGAGAGAGAGGAGACAGAGAGAGGGGGAGAGAGAGAGAGAGAGAGAGAGAGAGAGAGAGAGAACATGTGAGTAGGGAGAAGGGCAGAGGGAGAGAGACAATCCCAAGCAGGCTCTGTGCTATCAACGTGGAGCCTGACACAGGGCTTGATCTCACGAACCGTGAGATCATGACCTGAGCTGAAGTCAAGAGCCAGATGCTCAACTGACTGAGCCACCCACATGCCCTGGGATGTACATCTTCCAACGCTGTCCTTCAGCCAGGGATGGCTGGTCCTTCCAGCAGGCCCTGGGCCACCTCTTAACCTCACCTTCATCCCTCCAGCCAAGTACCCTGCAGCTCCAGCTACCCCTCACCTTCCTCTCTGCGTATTCACACAGCTTACTTCCTTTGCCTGCCTGGTGACGGCTCTACATTCTTCAAGGACCACATCCTTTCTCTCTGTAGCCTCTTCCTGGAAGAATGAGTATTTCTTTTCTTTCTGTTACAATAGCACTTTGACCATATGTTATCGATACCCTTGGGCAGATTGCTTCACACTATAATGTAATACCTGTGTTGTTGATAAATATTTTAGAAGATTACCCAAAGTGTTTATGCCTTGGTAATTCCTTCCAGCGCCTCAACCCTAGCTTCTCCCCTCCTTAAAACCAAGGCTTAGTACTTCAAGGAAGAAATGGTACAAAGTAAACCCCAAAACAAACAAAAAACAGAAACTCCTTGACTGTGAATTCTCAAATTTCACTATTAAAAATCCATGGCATTAAGAGAATAAGAAGACAAGCTACAGATGGCAAGAAATATTTGTAGGTGACAGTGCCTGGCACATGGGTAAACAGATGCGACCCTCCCCTGTGTCCAGTTGATTTGGTTCAGGGTAGACCTGCCCACTAGTTGGGAATTAGAATTTTCTCCCCATAAGTCTGGAATTAGAGCTTAGAGACACTTGTCTATGTCTCAGATCACTATAACTACATGATATGTAGCTGACTGATGGTGCCATTGTGGCAGCCATGTTAGATTGTGAACCAGGGAGAAGAGAAAAGAGCTCTGTTAGAAAGGGTGAAAAACAGATGCAGACACACAAGGAGAGGGAGTAACAGGAGGCCATGTGACCCTGGAAAAGCCCTCAGAATTTTCCTGCCTTGTGACTGTTTCCATGAGAATTCCTGTTTGTTCCACAAATTCTCTTTCTTACCTAAGCTGGAGTGCATTTTCGTTGCTGACAACCAGATGATCGTTAGCAACAAAATCTGAATCTCCTCCGGACTGTGTACACATCTTGAGGGGGAAACTGACTCTCTAAATCCAGAAGCCAAACCAGGACTCTGCGTGAGGGATTGAAGAAACAAGCACTCTCCATGAAAGAGTAGGATGCCATCCACCAGAATGTTCTCCAGGGCTCTGGGGAATCCTGTTCAAGAATTGTGTCTAGTGAAGCTACAAGCATTCGATTTGGAGTTTGATGCCTCTGACCCCACTTTTTTTTTTTAATAGTTTATTGTCAGGTTGGTTTCCATATAACACCCAGTGCTCATCCCCACAAGTGCCCTTCTCCATGCCCATCACCCTCCTTCCCCTCCCCCCCACCCCATCAGCCCTCAGTTCTCGGCAGTCAAGGGTCTCTCATGGTTTGCCTCCCTCCCTCTCCCCCACTATTTTGCCCCTTCTTCTCCCCTATGGTCCTCCGTTAAGTTCCTCCTAATCCACCTATATGTGCAAACATATGGTGTCTGTCCTTCTCTGCCTGACTTATTTCGCTAAGCATAACACCCTCAAGGTCCATCCATGTTGCTACACGTGGCCAGATTTCATTCTTTCTCATTGCCATGTAGTAGTCCATTGTATAGATAAACCACATCTTCTTGATCCATTCGTCAGTTGATGAACACTTAGGCTCTTTCCATGTTTTGGGTATTGTTGAGAATGCTGCTATGAACATTGGAGTACATGTGTCCCTATGCATCAGCACTCCTGTATCCCTTGGGTAAATTCCTAGCAGTGCTATTGCTGGGTCATAGGGGGTCCATTGTGAATTTTTTGAGGAATCTCCATACTGTTTTCCAGAGGGGCTGTACCAGTTTACATTCCCACCAACAGTGTAGGAGGGTGCCTGTTTCTCCACATCCTCGCCAGCATCTAGACTCCTCTGATTTGCTCATTTTAGCCACTCTGACTGGCGTGAGATGGTATCTCAGTGTGGTTTTGATTTGTATTTCCCTGATGAGGAGGGATGCCGAGCATCGTTTCATGTGTCTGTTGGCCATCTGGATGTCCTCTTTGGAGAAGTGTCTGCTCATGTCTTCTGCCCATTTCTTCACTGGATTGTTTGTTTTTTGGGTGTGGAGTTTGGTGAGTTCCTTATAGATCTTGGATACTAGCCCTTTATCTGATATGACCTCTGACTCCACTTAATCACCGTGTGACTTAGGAAGCCCCAATTTCCATAGCTGTCATATGGGGATCACAATTCCTGCATCACGGGATCCAAGTCAGTATTGAGTACAATAATTTACGCAGGAGAGTCGAGCCCAGTGCCTGGCACAGGGGAAATGCCTCTGAATGGAAATTGTCATGATTTCTTTAAAAAAATTTTTTTTAATGTTTTATTTATTTTTGAGATAGAGAGAGACAGAGCATGAGCAGGGGAGGGACAGAGAGAGGGGGAGACAGAATCTGAAGCAGGCTCCAGGCTCCAAGCTGTCAGCACAGAGCCCCATGCAGGATTTGAACCCACGAACCGTGAGATCATGACCTGAGCCAATGTCAGACACTTAACTGACTGAGCCACCCAGGCACCCTGAAATTGTCATGATTTCTAACTGCCATTGAGAATGACACTGTTCATTCAAGAAATATTTGTTGAGTACCTGCCGTGTCATGGCGTGGCGGGAAAAGATCTACAACACTGCTAAGGTGCCTGCCCTCCTGAAGCCTCCAGTCTAAAGGAAAGGAAGCGGCTGTTCTTGAGTGCCTTCTTTGTGCCAGCTCTCCGGAGCAAGCTCCTCTTGACCAGGAAGCGTACTGAAAGAATCACAGTTTGGGTCTGTCATTCTGTGGGGCCCCTGTGTAATAAAAGCAGTTCTGCACGTGGTTATGGCTTCTGAGTTTCAAAGGCACTGTTTGCGGTCGTTCTGGGTTTATTTTTCCTATCCTTACCGTCAAACTCTGTGAAAGAGAGCCGGCCACATGTGCACCCCTGTCCTGCAAATGCGTTCAGCCCACCCGCCTGCCTTCTGCTCCTCCAGGCGTCTGTGCTCAATCTGAGAGCACAGACCAGATCAAAAACTGTGCAGGTCAGGGCAGAGTTCTGTTCAGCTAGCAAGACTGATACACAGATGAGATTTCTCCCTTGCTCCCTTAAAGCAGAGTCAATCCGTTCTAGTTCCCACAGATCAATGCCAGAAAATAGCCCAAGGAGTAATGATGTATTTATTAATTGGGAGTGCACTAAGGGAGGGGGCAAAGAGGACAGAAGTGAGCAGTGGGGAATCTCAAGTTCAGGAGGCTGAGTGCATGCTTGGGCCTGTGTGCTCAAGGCCCGCTAAGCAGTGAAGACCTGCTCCCCAAACTGTTGGCCACACTTCATTGACCACCCTCTAGGATCTCATCGTGTCTGAAATACACTGACTTTTTTCTTTCCTGATGATATTCATTATTAAAATGTTAAAAAAAAATCTTAATTGTCTTCCTCCCTGATAAGGAAAACAGTGATCATTTTTTACTTTATTTTTTTTTATCTTTTCCCAGATTTGCTGAAATACAATCAACATAAATTGTGTGAGTTTAAGGTATACAATGTGATGATTTGATTTACATATGTGTTGTGAAATGATCACTACTGTAAGGTTGGTCAACACACCCGTCATCTCCCGTACTTAGCATTTGTGTGTGCAGCGAGAACTTTTAAGATCCACTTCCTTAGCAACTTTTAAGTATGCAATACAGTGTTATTTAACTGTGGTCACCAGGCTGTACATTAGATCCCCAGAACTTGATCATCTTGTCACTGGAAGTTTGTACCCTTTGACCACTCTCACCTGTCTCCTACCCCTGCCCCCAGTGTCCCTGGCAGCCACTAATGTGCACTCTGTTTCTATCAGTTTCATTTTTTAGATTCCTCATGTAGGTGAACTTACACAGTATTTGCCTTTCTCTGTCTGGCTTATTTCTTTTTTTAAAATATTTACTTATTTTTAGAGAGAGAGAGAAAAAAGACAGAATATGAGCAGGGGAGGGGCAGAGAGAGAGGGAGACACAGAATCCGAGGCAGGATCCAGGCTCTGAGCTGTCAGCACAGAGCCTGACAACGGGGCTTGAACTCACGAACCATGAGATCATGACCTGAGCCGAAGTCAGACACTTAACCGACTGAGCCCCCCAGGCGCCCCTCGGACTTATTTTATGTAGCATACTGTCCTCCTGGCTTGTCCATGCTGTCACAAGTGGCAGGGACTCCTTTTTAATGGCTGAATAATATTCCTCTGCGTGCGTGTGTGTGCGTGTGTGTGTGTGTTTGTGTGTGTCAGACTTTATCCACTCATAGTTTATTTCTATGTCTTGGCTTTTGTAAATAATGCTGCAGTGAATGTGGGAGTGAGGTGTCTCTTTGAGATCTTATGTTCATTCCGTTTGGATATGTACCTGGAAGTGGGATTGCTGGATCACATGCTGGTTCTATCTTTAATCTTCGGAGGAACTTCTACACTGGTTTCCAAGGGAATAGTGATTTTAAATGGCCTTGTCAATAAGCCCAGCCTCAGGAGGTGAGCTGATCGACAAAGCCAATTTCCCAGCCTCCCTTCCAGTTGAAAGTGGCCCTGTGGCCCATTCCTGGCCCATGGGATCTAACCAGGTTTGCTGGGGAGTTTCTGGGAAAGAGTTTGCTCCCTGTCCGCCTTCGTGCTATGAAGGAGGAGGCCAGGACGTCTGAAGCTGCGGGCACCATTCTGTGCCCACGAGGCAACAAGTCTGAGCGTAAAAGACAACCGCCTGAGGATGTCAGCGAAGGATGGAGGGACATGCGCTCTTACTGCCTTCATTCTCCTATAACAGGAAGACTGAAAATGGATGACTCCTGGCCAGCAATATAAATGCCTGTTGTTCAAGCTGCCATTGGTTGGGTGTCCTGTAATTTCTGTCCATATTCCTAAGATGCCAAAATATATAGACATGCTAAAATAGGAAGTGAAAATCTCTATCCTCCCCTTACATGTAGCCACTGTTAAACTATTAATGTTTGGTATACGTTTTCCAAGTGTCTAATGTATTTTAACACATATAAATATTTATAAATACACATAAAATTAACGGGCTTATAGAATAAATGCATTCTGTTCTATACCCCGTTTTGGTTTTTTGTCTTCCTTAACATAAAAATACCATGGTGTATGTCTACGTCAGCACAGCTTTCTTTTTTCTAATGATTCAGTCTTCTAATGCTGGACATTTAGGATATAGCCAATATTTTCTGATTATAAGCAATGCTGAAATAATTATCCTTGAACATACATCTGTGTGCACTTGCCTGATTGTTTGCTCTGGATAATTATTAGGCATGGACAGAGGGTATGCACATATTAAATGTTGACACATCTATGTATTAAACAAATGTTTATTGAGAGGCTAGTATGGGGGGCACATTTAGGCTTGATGAACAGATACCATGATGGAGCTTTTAGTCTGGTGGGGAGACTGAGAATTGAAAAGGTAGACAAATAGGAAATAGCTACAAATTGTGATGAGGGGCAAGTGGGAAATGAGCGGATGTGGTATGAATATAATAGGAAGCTATTTGGATGACCAGTGAAGGCCTCCAAAGAGGTGGCATTTAAACTGAGAGTTTACAGATGAGAAGGGCCCAGGCCCTATGGAGGTGGTGAGGAGGAGTGCTCAAGGTGCAGCCTCCCAGGGAAGAAAATGCTTTCGTGTTTAAAGATCTAAAAGGAAACCAGTATGGCTAGAGCAGCTGAGAAGATGGAGGGCCAGGGGAAATCCAGAGAGCACGAAATCTTGTCAGTCACGCTGGAGCATTTGAGTTTATTTTGTCCTATGGAAGGTCTTCGGAGGGCCTTAAGAAAGGGAGTGACTTGCTGTTTTATTATTATTATTATTATTATTTTAATGATCACTCTAGTTGCTGTTTTCCATTGTTTGAATGGAGGTAAAGCCGGGAGACTGGTGAGGATGGTATTGAAGTTATTGAAGTCGTCTGGGCAAGATAATATGGTTTGGAGTGAAGGATTAGGAAAATAGAAATGTATCAGTGGATAAACAAAACATTCATAAACAGGGGACTCAATATATTATAAAAGTGTGTGTTCCTACACTAGTGGCCCACAGTTTTATTTACTGAAGTTTTATGTTATATTTTAATATGTTTGATAACCAATATTAGTGCTGTGCTAACAGATATTAAAATATGAGTTAATATAATACTAATATATAACATGAAATATGAGTTATAATGTATGTTTTACACTTTATTTTATATTCATTGGTATTAATATTCTTATAAGAAATGTAATATTCAGTTTCAAAATTTTTCTGCATATATTTCCATATTTATCAAGATCAGGGTTTTTTTTTTTTTAAATGTTTATTTGTTTATTTTGAGAGAGAGAGAGAGAGCATGTGAGAGCAGGGGAAGGGCAGAGAGAGAGGAAGAGACAGAATCCCAACCAGGCTCCACGCCATCAGCACAGAGCCCAACGTGGGGCTCAATCTCACGAACCAGGAGATCATGACTTTAGCCAAAATCAAGAGTTAGACACTTAACTGACTGAGCTACCCAGGCTCCCCTCAAGATCAGTTTTAAAATAATTTTGTCATGTTCCATTGCACCCCACCCCAAATCATATTGGTTCTTTAATTTCGATTCCACTAAATTTATACATTGAGTTAGGGGAGATATGACATCTTTGCAATATTAAGACTTCTTCCCCAAGGATTTGTTATGTTTTTCCTTTTATTAAAGACTTTTGTTTTTCAGTAAGGTTTTATAGTTTTCTTTCTATGGCCTTGCCATTTCTTGTTAAGGCTAAAGCCCGGTATTTTATAGTATGGCTTATTAATGTGAATGTGATTTTTTTCAGGAAAAAAATCATACTATCTATGTGGAAATCACTGGTATTCAGTGCTGTATTTAGGGGATCCTATAAAAAATACCTCTTTTCCTCTTCTGATTTTGGAAGAAATTGAGGCATAGATACAGGAAAGAGACATAGGAGATAAACGTCCTGGAAATTGACAGGAAAATGTAGCTTTTGATCTGTAGCCAAATAGGCTTTCTATAATATTTCCCCTTGGACTGGATGGACTTACCTCGATCGTAGCAGACAGTGCTGGACAGTAGTATCTCTCTGCATCAGAAATAGGTCCACTTGCCACATGGTAGAGAACACAGAAATACTTGCTCTCTGCAATCAGCCAAAGCCAAAAAGAACACAGAAATTCTTCTGAATGGAAAAGAAGTCTTCTTCTATAACAGGAAAGCAATTGATTTCAGTGTTTATCTTTTTTTTTTAAACTTTTTAAATATTTATTTATTTTTGAGAGACAGACAGAGACAGAGCATGAGCAGGGAAGGGGCAGAAAAGAGGGATACATAGGATCTGAAGTAGGCTCCAGGCTCTGAGCTGTCAGCACAGAGCCTGGTGCAGGGGTTGAACCCACAGACCACAAGATCACGACCTGAGCTGAAGTTGGACGCTTAACTGACTGAGCCCCCCAGGCGCCCCAGTGTTTATCTTATAACTAGCCATTTTACCAAAATGTTTAGATTTTTGACTGCTTCTCCTCAATTTTTGTTTTCAGGTATACACTTAAATCATGAATAGGTAATATAAATTTTGTCTTTTCCTATGCAATACTTGTATTTCTTATTTATTTTTCTTATCTTATTTCATTGGCTTTGGTTTGTAGCAGTGATAGCAGGCATCCTTGTTTTCTTTCTGACTTAAATGAGAATACCTTTAGTGTGTCACCATTAAGTATGGTGTCGATGACTCTGATAAATACATCTTATCATGTTAAGAAGCTTAAGTTTATGAAGAGGTGTTAAAAATTCATAATTGGTGTTGAAGTTTATCGAATACTTTTAAAGCATCCGTCTTGTTGAAATATCCTGTGATTTCCTTTTCTTTAACAATGCAGTGGATTTCTAGACTCCCTGATGCTGGATTTTTTCTTGTACTTTTGGAGTAAATCTTGCTTGATCATAGTGGATTTTGACTTGTTTTCCACTAACTTGGGCTCAGATTGCTAACACTGGGTTCAGTAGCTTTACGATGATTACATATGATGTTTATAAGTAGGTTGATTTATAGTAGTGATTCACATATTAGAATGAACTTTGAAAAGGTGGTTCTGGCTCAGATTAGTTTGAGAAATGCTCACTTTCTTTACTTCACAGGGACTTTTTTTTTTAATTTATTTTTAAAATTTATATCCAAGTCAGTTAGCATATAGTGCAACAATGATTTCAGGAGTAGATTCCTTAATGCTTCTTGCCCATTTAGCCCCTCCCCCTTCCACAATCCCTCCAGTAACCCTCTGTTTTCCATATTCAAGAGTCTCTTAAGTTCTGTCCTCCACCTGGTTTTTATATTATTTTTGCTTCCCTTCCCTTATGTTCCTCTGTTCTGTGTCTTAAAAGCCTCATATGGGTGAAGTCATATAATATTCGTCTTTCTCTGAGTAATTTCACTTAGCATAATACTCTCTAGTTCCATCCATGTGGTTGCAAATGGCAGGATTTCATTCTTTTTGATTGCCGAGTTATACTCCATTGTATATACATACCATATCCTCTTTATCCATTCATCCATCGATGGGACATTTGGACTCTTTCCATACTTTGGCTATTGTTGATAGTGCTGCTATAAACATTGGGGTGCATGTGCCCCTTCGAAACAGGACACCTGTATCCCTGGACTTCACGGGGACTTTACTAATACTTACGTGGGTTCTCCAAAAGGTAGACTATAAATGGCGTGCAGCTCTTTTTCAAGTTATTTGACTACAGGGCCTCTTTTTCAAACAACTCATATTAAATGATCTGGAGACCAGTGTTCTGTACTGATCTGCAGTTCTCCTTTTTTGTGTAATCTCTGTCAGATTTTGGTATCAGAATTAGGCTAAATTTGGGAAGTGAAATGGGATGTTTTTGCTTTTTTTCTGTGTAAGTTTTTTTATTTAAAAAATTTTTAATGTGTATTTTTTTAAAAATGAGAGAGCGAGCAAGGGAGGGAGAGGGTGGGGATGGAGGATCTGAGGCAGGTTCTATGCTGTCAGCACAGAGTCCGACACAGGGTTCAAACTCACGAACCGTGAGATCATGACCTGAGCCAAAGTCGGACACTTAACCGACTGAGCCACCCAGGCGCCCCTCTGTGTAAGTTTAAATAATGGAGGGATTGTCTGATCCTTAATGGTTTGAAAGAGCTTGTCTGTAAAACCGTCTGAACCAGTGGCATTTCTGAGACAGACGCTTGGAATGCACACACTTGCCTGGTTTGCCCACAAGACATTTTCCCCGGCAGCCAATTCTGTTTAGAAAAGCCTAGAATGTGTGAAAATTAGACTTGATGTATTAGCAAATGGATGCCAGTCACTCTTTGCATGGTCCTTAGCTCTAAAGGCTCCAGCCTTCTGACCACAATTCTTTCAAACGGCACACCAGCCTCTGGGGCTGCGTAGGACATTTTTGGTTAAGGATGTGTTTGGAGTCTGCTGCTGTCTTTGGTACCAGCCATTCTAGCTGAGAGTTAAGCTCTGGACCCCACTCCTCATCCAGTCTTACCCTGTGGCCTTTACCTTTTCCCATGTAGGGCATTGCTTCTGTAAACCTCTCCCTCTAGATACTTCCCATGATCCTGGTTCTGGGCCTCTGTGGGTAGATCTTTTGCCCAGCATAAAGTGGAGGCAGAGAATTGCTGGGGGATTGGGATCATTTTGAGAGGCCTGTTTTCAGTGGAGTCCGGGGCCTAAGCTTGGATTAGGTCTTTGGGGACAGTGGGGTCTCCTGAACTGGAGTGAGCTGAGTTGAAGCAATGGCCTGGAGTTCACTAAAGCCTAGGAGGGCTGGGTGTCCCTACTAGAGGACAACGTGTGTGTGTGTGTGTGTGTGTGTGTGTGTGTGTGTGTGTGTGTGTGTGGTGTTCATCTAAGGCGCCAAGAGGCCTGGGGGCGTCCAGGGTTCTAAGGCTGTGCTGAAGGACTGATACATTGAGGCCTAGGAGAGCTGAGTGGGCAGCAGGGGCCCTGGAAGAGAAGAGAACAGCTTGGCGGAGTGGGTAACTAGTGCCCAGGCTCCTAGAGGCCTGGGGCTCCCGGGGCTGTGAGGCCGGGCTGGGGGGCCACCCGCCGGCTCCTGGAGGCCAGAGCCGGGGGGCTAGCGGGCTGGGCCGTGGGGGAGGCCGGGGGGAGGCGGGGTGCCGGCCGGGGCGGCGGCGGCGGCGCGGGCTTCGGACGCGAGGGCTCCCGCTCCCTCCTCCCGTCCGAGCCAGCCTCGGGCGCCCGGCGCCTCCCCCGGAGCCAGCAGGCCCGGAGCCCGACCCGCCGAGGGAGCCGCCGCCGCCGTTGTCGCCGCCGCCGTCGCCAGGCCGCGCCCCGCCCCTGCCGCCGCCGCCGCCGCCGCCGCCGCTCCCCGGTGAGGCTCGCGCTCGAGCTGCGGCGCCGGCCCCGCCGCCTGGGCCCCGGGCCCGGCCCCTCCCGCGCCGCCCGGGCGATGAGAAGCTGCTTCTGCGTGAGACGGAGCCGGGACCCGCCGCCGCCGCAGCCGCCGCCGCCCCAGCGGGGAACAGTTAAGTGAGGCCGGGTGGGCCGGGCGCCGCGGAGGCTCGGCCGAGCCGGCCCTGCTGCCCCGGCGGGCGGGCGGGCGGGCGGGCGCGGGCCCCGGGCCGAGGGGCGGGCGGACGGGCGGAGCCGGGCCGCGCCGAGGCCTGCGGGCTCCGTGCCCGGCCCGCCGCGGGGACAGGCCCGGCGGCCTCTGCCCGGGCCCGCGCGCGCCGCGGCTTCCCGAGCCCCGGCTTGGCCTTGCAGCGGACAGGCGGCAGGGAGCTCGGGGACCCGAGTGGCAGCAGCGCCCCCAGGGCCGGGCAGGTGAGGGTCTCCGAGAGCCACAGCCGCCCAGGTGAGAGGTGAGGCGGCCCACCTGTGCCCAGGCCGCCGCGGCCACCTGCACGGACTGCGGACATTGGTTTCACTGGCCCGGCCTGGGGTCCAGCTCTCTGTGGTCACGTGGGTGCAGACCAACTTGCCCCTGAGCCTTGAGCATCACTTGGGGTGCGGCCTCATCTGTGACCTGGGCACAGCAGAGAGGACACCCAAATGCCAGGGCACCTGTCTAAAGGTGAGGTGCCCGGAGCGGGCACCCAAGACCCAGAGTACCCATCCTGGAAGTGTGCTGGCTATGTTGATGAGCACCCCCACAAGGACCCCAGCCTAAGTGAGACAGGGGCTGGGACAAGAGCTATGGCTTAGGACCAGGGGACATCAGACCCCCGGCGACAGGCCCAAGTGAAGAGGGCAGACCTATGAGCATCTTTGTCCTCTTTGTTCCCAACAGGCAACTCTTCCTAAGTTATCAGCCTCTCTCACCACTAAAGATGTGACTCTTCGGTCCCCTGCTTCTCCCCAGTCTCTTCAGCGAGACACAGAGGAAGGCCCCAGGAGGCAAAAGGCAAATAAATGTCTGTTGCCCCTTCTCTGCTCCCCACCCCCACCCAAGAACAGATTTCTGCCGCAAAAGGCAACAGGCCAGCGACTCTTTAGGGGCCTTTGTCTCTGGTGGTTCCTTCTCAGTATAATCTCATTGTACATTTCTCGACAGCTGGCTGGATCTCATCTTGTTTTAACCAGGCCAAAAAAAAAAAAAAAAAAAAAANAAAAAAAAAAAAAAAAAAAAGCCTTATCAGCTGCACCAGAGAAGCCTTAGAAAAAAGTTAGGGGATAAGTTCTGCAGAAACCTAGACAAACCAAAAAGCTCAGGGTCCTCAGAAGGTTAGTTACAGCACACAGGTGACACCTTTCTGACTCCCTGGAAATTGTTGAGGTGCTGTGAGATATTGGGCCATGTAGAGAATATTTAAATGGAGCCTCAGAGAGATGGGGCCTCTGCTGGGACCTCGGCACCAAAACCCATGTGAGGCGGTTGACATGTCAATTACCGGTTCATTTGAGCCCAGAATCATCTTCTCTAATGAGCATCTTTCATCCCTTCCTTCCAGCTCTTACTTAGGCCACACTCCTGATTTATGCTGCAGGCATTTTTCCTGCCTGCCTCCTCCCTCTGGCAGGCTCCCCCCTCTTCCAGCTGGAGCCGCGCACCATGGCTAAACGCAAGGGCTTTAGGATTAGACGTCAGCTTCATCCTTGGCTTTCCTAATTACTGTGTGTTCTTGGGTAAAGTAATGAACTTTTCTGAGCCTCTGTTTCCTCATCTGTAGAGTGAGGCTCATGATCATAGGTATCTCCTGGGATTATGGTGAGCGGTGAATGAAATATTGCAAGAGAAGCATTGAGTTCTGTGCCTGCCACGGGGCAAGTGGTCAGTAAAAGTTATTGGTTATTATTAAGTGTTCATTGACTTATGAATCAGAAGAGCTTCATGTTTTCTTCTTTAGAGTGCCTTTCTGTTTGTAGTTACTATTTAGCTCTCCTGAGGGCACTCAGGAAGGGATGGTAGAGTAGGAAGAACACAGGGCTTGGATTTAGGGGTTTGGATTTGAGTCTCAGTTTACCTCCTGCAATCCCGGTGACCCTAGGCAGGTCATGGAACCTCACAGAACCTTCTGAGTTCCAATTTCCTCACACGTAAAAGTGGCTTAGGAATAAAACCTACCCCATAAGGCTGAATGAGTTAATGTATGTGGATGCATGTGGCACTCCAGAGGGTTGCGGGAGTCCTCACTAAATTTAGGTGGACTCCAAAGGCAGACCCTCGTTTTCTGGGTCCATCACTTAGACGATTTGGAGGCGGGAGGGGTTATAAGAAAAAGAACACAAGAATATCTTGCTGTTGTACATTTTACAAAACCACACAGTCATGTGAACACATTGCTGGGTACTTCCTCAGGGCCTTGGAAGGGGTAAAGGGTAGGGGTGGCTGAAGGTTCATTGCTCTCAGTTTCATGGCAGATCGGCTTCTGGGGGCATCAGAATCTAGAAGCCCTGGGCCCCTCCGCCTTAGCAGGTTGGAAGGGCTCTGTGCTTCCCCCTCAAAGAGCGACATCCTTGCCACACTGGAAAGTAATGATAGTGTCGGAGCCAAGCATGGGCAATGTCAAAGGTGCTATTATGATGATGAAGATAACAAATGACTACATGGCTGGATGTGGTGGGCCGAGAACACTGTATTTAGTTGGCTGCGGTTGAATGAACAGAATCTCCTTTGCTAGTTGGGTTGGGTTGTGGGAGGGGAGGCCTCCGGTCCTTGAGTGAACTGCCTCTCCCAGGCTGTTCTCGCGCTCTTGGAGGCCCTCCCTGGCCAGCGTTTTCCTGGCCAACATTTTCTGGCCCCACTGGCTCTTGCTGGCCTTCTGGCCTTCTTGCTGGGCTGCCCTTGGGAATTGTGGTTTCCCTGCATCGTCTGCGCTGTTTGCAATGAGGTTGCCTATGTCAGACCTCCTCTCCTCTGCTGCTTGGGAGGCAGAGCCGCTGCGGGGTGTACTTGACATTGCCTCCCTTGTTGGGGACATCCTGGGGGCATGTGTTTGGTTTACCTGACATCTTTCTGGTGAGATGTGAAGTTGTGCTGGTGGAAATGTGAGAGGCCCTGGGCCTGGAGCCCCGGAGTCACGTGCTCCAGCTTCGTAGCGCCTGTCTCCCCCAGGACTGAGAACCATCTTGTTGCGCTGTGGTTATAATCCTTCCATATACAGGGGATCTTTCTGTACACACACATGCACACAGACATAATTGTTGTTTTTAAACAGATATCAGCAAAAGCAAAATACTCAAAAAAATATTCCTTGATCCTTTAGAACGACAGCGGAGTAAATGAATTCTTAGCGTGCTAAGTAACCCGAAAATGTTTATGAAAATGCAGATTCCAGGGCCTCATGCCCAGACCTCCAAACGGAATATCTGGGGAAAGGGCCCCAGGATCTGTGTGTTTAGTAAGAAACGTGGAGTTGTGTTTCTGCTTCTGGAAACTTCAAAACCGCAGTCTTGGATGCTGTGTGTTTTTTCTTTTTAATTGTACAACACATATAACAAAATGCACCTTCCTAATCGTTTTCAAGTGTACAAATCAGTGGCATTAAGTACATTCACATTGTCATGCAGCTCATCTCTGGAAGTTTTTCATCTTGCAGAACTCTGTACTCATTAAACAGCTTCCCTTTCCTCTCCCCCAGCTTCTGGCAACGACCATTCTACGTTCTGTTTCTATGAATCTGACTAATCTAGGAACATCACACGTGTGGAATTATATAGTATTTGTCTTTCTATGACTGGCTCATTTCACTCTGCAAAATGTCTTCAAGGTTCATTCACGTTGCGGCAGATGTCAGAATTTCTTTCCTCTTTAAGCGGAGTTCTATGCATTGCATGTATATACTGCGTTTTGCTTACCCATTCATCTGTCTGTGGACCCCTGAATTGCTTCTACCTTTAGGCTCTTGTGAATAATGCCATTGGGAATGTGGGTGTACAGAGATCAAGTTTATTTATTTATTTTGAGAGAGAGAGCACAGGTGGGGACGGGCAGAGAGAGAGAGAGAGAGAGAGAGAGAGAGAGAATCCCAAGTAGGCTCTGTATCACCAGCACAGAGCCCGATGTGGGGCTCACACTCACGAACCGTGAGATGGTGACCTGAGCCGAAGCCAGAAGCTTAACCAGGTGAGCCACCCAGGTGCCCCTGTTTTTAATTTTTTGAGGAATCACCTTACTGGTTTCCTCAGTGGCTACATTTCCATTCCCAGCAACCAGTGCACCAGGGTTCCAGTTTTCTGAGTTGTCGCCAACACTAATTTTTAGGCTTTTGATAGTAACCATCCCAGTGGGTATGAGGCTCAGTGTGACTTTGGTTTGCATTCCCCTAATGATTAGTGATATTGAACATCTTTTCATATGCTTGTTGGCCATTTGGAGATCCCCTTTGGAGAAAGGTCTATTCAAGTCCCTTGCCTGTTTTTCCCATCAAATATTTGGCTTTTGTTGTTGTCAATTGTGAGAGTTCTGTATAGATTTGGATTTTACCTCCTTATTGGATATGTGATTTGAAAATACTTGCTTCCATTCCGTACGTTGTCTTTTCCACTCTGTTGATTGTTTCTCTTGATCCAAGTTCTATAGGTTCTTTACATGACACAACCCTGTGAAGGAAATATTATCTGTCATTCTAGGTCTGATGGGGAGGAATCTTAGGCCCAGCTCAGCTAATTTGGCTGTGGTCACACAGTTATAAGTGTAGGAGCCGGGATTCAAGCTCAGGTCCCTCTTGAGTCCAGAGCTTGCATCCTGTCCGTTGCTCTGCTTTGCTTCTCATTCCCACCCTGAGCTGATACTGTAAGGGGCCCCCCCCCCCCCACCCGGCCTTCGGTGGTCTCTGCAGGAATTGGCGGAGGTTTGAGAAGCATTCAGTTACAGGAGGGGAAATAGGAACAAAAGACTTTCAAATCCCTTCCTTCCTTCCTTCCTGAAGCCTTGCATCATTGGTTAAACCTTAGAAGTAGCAGAGGAACGAGGGCTTTTAACTGTTTGTTTGTTTAAGCATTTCAGAAGCTTGTTTCAGCGTCATTCTGCCACCCATAGGTCCCCGAGTGGTCTGTTTGTTCACGCCGCTGCTGATTCCACGGCTCTTGCCCATAGTACCTTCACTGCTCTGCTCCCCCTCTCTTTCCAGAGGCCAGCTAGAGCTCAGGCTCTTCGCTCACATCTCCCTGACCCACCATGCAGAAGGAAGTGTTCCCTCATTTGCAATCCCTTTCTTTTGGGATTTTCCCTGGGGCGTGCGAGCTCCGCGGGTGGTGGCCTCGTCTTTTTCATCACTGTACCACCCAGCACAGTGTCACTTCGCCTGGGCTGTGCATCGTCCAGTCCCGGGCCCAGCCCAACCCAATTAAAGCAGAACCTGGGGGTTGGCATGGGCAGCTGTGGTTTTTACAACCCCCTTAGGGAGTCTTCTGTGCAGCCAGCCTGGAGGCGCCCTGGCCTCTGCCAGGCCCTCATCCAGCTGGCTTGGGCTGAGTCACAACCACTTCTGGAGCTGCTGGGAGCGCTGCCTGTCCCTGGAGGTGTGCGTGTCCTGGGCTCACCCATGCCCAGCGTGGCGCTCTCATCAGAAGGGGCCCGCGGGTCTGCTCTTGTCGTTGCCCTTGCTGCTTTATGTGCCCACCTTAATTCAGTGAAACCCATGGGCAGTTTTGAGAGGATGGTAGGAACCTGATTCATCCATCCATCCACTCTCCCACCCACCCATAGTCCATGTATTGAGCACCCATCATGAGCTAGGCGCTGGGTGGACGTAACACCTTTGAACAACTAATGTTCTACTAGGGAAGGTGTACTAAACCTTCTGGGAGGCAAGGCTGTGTGTTTCTGTGTGTGCATACATGCGTGTGTGCAGCTGTGTGTGCTAAGACCATGTTGTTGGTGAACATCAGGATTCTCAGCAACAGCAGCTGTGTGTATAGGCAATCGGGGAAGGTTTGGGGAGAACGGGAGATGTGACCTAGATTTTGAATGGTGGGGTGGGTGTCAGGGGAAGAGCTAGGTGCTCTTGGCTGACCTGTCTGGGGAGGGAGAAGCTGAGGGACTCATTCTGAGGCTCTTCCCCAGGGATAATTGCCTTCAGGGTTTTGGGTTGTTGTTTTTTTTTCTTCTGTTCATTCATTCATTCATCAAACATCTAATGAGCACCTGCTGTCTTGTTCAAAGTTCAGATTGTGGACCAGCAGCTGTTTGTCACCTGGAGCTTGTTAGAAATGCAGCTTCCCAGGCCCCATCCTACACTTACTGAATCAGTATCTCTGGGTGTGGGTTCAAGAGTGTCTGTTTTAGCAAACTCTCCAGGTGACTCAGGCTAGAGTTTGAGAATCCTTCCTCCAGAATGTTGGATTTTCAACCATTATCATTGCATCCCCTCCCTCAGTGCTTAGCACAAAGGCCCTCCATGAATGTTTGGGTGCTTCCTGCTGTGTGCCAGGTCCTGCTGGGTACTGGGAGTGTGGGAGGTTCTTCATGGGGAGGATGGCATGTTCAGCCAGAACATATGGTGATGATAGCCAGCAGGACACTAGACACCTACCTCTGAGTCTCAGGAGAAAAGTTTGGGCGGTTGGAGGGAGGTATTTTGGAAGGCACCAGCACACAGGTAGAATGGTTAGATGACCAAATGTCTGAAAGTCAGAGAAGAGGTTGGTAGTGTGGGACATGCCTGGCTGACCTGAAGCCAGCTGTTCTGATGATTCTGGCTTGAGAACTCATTTGCTTGGTGTTGAGGTGACATACCAGCATTTTTATTCTGTAGGCACTGGCCATCGGGTGAGGGTGTGACTGACCTTGTGTCACTCAACAGCAAGAGATCATTTCTCTTGGGTCTTCCTGGGATGGCTTCATTTGTAGAGCCTCTGCCTTCCGTTGGGGGTCCTCACTCTTCCTTCTGTCCAGGGGACAATCGGGCACCAAAACTTGATGGGAATGGGCAGGGCTGACCCTCATTTGTGGGCTGGTTGGAGTGGGGCTCACAGTGTACTGGAGACTGCTCCCTGCCCCCAGCACTGGGCTCCCTGGTTTTGCAGAGTTGGGCCCATAACAGGCAGGGCTTTGGCTACAGCAATGCTGTAGAACTTGACCCTGGATTTATTTTTGGAGAGGGAATTCCGGGATCTAACATTGCACTATATGAGCTGCAGGAACCTGAACCCCAGGCCCCATATCACAGGGTTTGTGGAAAATCTGTTTGGTATACAAACTGTTAATATGAATCTAGGCATAAGTCCCATAGAATGGATACATTTATACACCAGATTCTTTTATTAGAAGTAACGGGGGCCTTTACTGGGGAAAAGGAAGTACTCGCCATTGTTAGTTTCCCTACCTGGGAAATTCTTTGCTATCTAGGAGAGCTTAGAAAAATATTTGCCTTAGTTTCCTAATATCTTAACAGCCTTCCCAGTGGCCTGTGGCTTGTTACCACCTGACCATATTCAACAGTGTTGGTCAGGGTGATTTGGCTTCTGACCAGGTAAGTGGTCCAGACCAAAGTGCAGGAGGTACAAGGATGCCATTCTGAGCTTCCACCTCCCAGCCTGTGCACTGTCCTCCAGGAATAGTTCTAAAAGCCGGCTGGCCATTTGCTTGGGTGGACTGCATGGACTCAGACCTCAGCCTCTCATCTCCTAAGGAGGTAGGTCTCCGCACCTTAGCTACATGGAGACAGCCCCATTTGTGTATCTGTGTGTGTTTGGTGTGCATTGGCGGAGCCTGGCCGTGGCTCCCTCGTGTGGGAAATGGGGCCGTGTCCTTCTGCACCTGCTGAAGAGTTGTTAGCAGCAAGATGCCAGTAATCAGGGGGCAGCAAGGGGGCCTCGGGTCTTATAGACCACCGCTGCCACTGGGAAGCAGGCAAAGAGCCGCCCCACGGTGGGCACAGCAGCAGCTTTTATTGGGAGATGGCCTGCTCTCCGTCTCCACCCTGCTATTGGTCAGGTTCCCATGGCCAGGTGAAATATTTATCCACTTCTCTTCCCCAGCCCTGCAAGCTGGTGGATGTGGGCAGTTTATGTCTTTTGTGCCCTTGACTTTGGATTTCAGGCAAGCTGATTGCGAGGTCATCCTTCTGTAGGGATTTAATTAATCCACTGGTTTTGTCATTTCAATTACAGTAGCCCAGTTTAACCTGCCCCCCCCTTTGAAATTACTTTCCTCAAAAGTTGTGTGCAAGTCATGCCTTCAGCCCTTGGTGCGCTGGTGCGGCTTCTGAGCTGGCCTTCCTCACTGAGGCAGGGAGGCCAAGTCCAGGTTCCCGCTGCACCTCCTTTGATGGCAGCGCCCCAACCCCCCCTGCAGTTTTTGCCCCCCCGCCGCTAGAAGGGCCTCTGTGGAGAGAAGTCTGAGCTGTTGGTTGGGTTTTTATTTCAGTACAGGAGTTGATAAAACGAGATAAACCCCAGGCTCACAGGGCCGGGGAAATTAAACAGAGATGATATCAAAGTTCCCCTGAGTTTTCAACTGTGATACAGTAGCTTAGTTTTCTCCCAGACTGGGGCCGGGAGGCACGCCTTTGATTCAGAAACAATATTCAGCATCAGTTAAGCCCAGCACTGCTGACTTTTAGGGATTAAGCACACTGTTGTAGTAATTCTTTGATCAGCTACAAGGGAGCAGTGTGCTGTCTGTATGAGAGGCTTTATAGTTAAAGTTCATTTCTCTGTGAACCTGAGATGACAGCATTGCCAAGGTGCTGCAGGGCTGGGCGTCGGGGCCTTCTCCAGGCACTGTTTGCAGCATTGCAGGCAGAAGCGGGAGGCGGATCTTCTCCTACCCAGCCTTGTTGCATTGTATTCATCAGGCACGACATGGAAAAACGAACTCCTCCTGGATTTTCCTCCGGAAAACACACCTCACTCTAACTGATCCCATGTCGCCCCCATATGTACATGCAACACACACACACACACACACACATTCACACACACTCTCCTGCCTGGTGGGGAAATCCTCTTGAGGTAGACACAGGAATAGCTGCCCGGGGTAAAGCTCTGTAGCCCTCAGCCTTGGAAATGACGTAGCGGAGGCTGGCCACGCACCCGGAGTAAAGACTGGAATGGGGATTGGGGCCAAATGACCTGCAAGGTTACACTGGGAGCACTAGCTCAAGGTCATTGTTGCCACTGCAGGCTCCCTGTGCCCACGTGCAGACAGGACTCCCAGGCGGCATCACCACCTGCACTCGTCCCCTGGCATTTACCGAGAACTGACTTAGTTTCAGGTTGGTTCAGTCTTACAGCTCTGAGAAATCTCCGCCTCCGTTGTGTTGTCACCTAAAACACTGGCCAACTTTCGGTTTTCCCTGTAGAGACTTTCCTTGCAGCCACAGCTGGGATGGTAGGAGTTTCCCCAGATTGCTCCCCCACCTCCTCCCGGTTGGCCTCGCGACTTCCAGTTGGTAATGGAGCCCCTGTGTGCTGTCGATTGCGCACGCACGGTGCTATACATCAACCTATTCCCTCCTGTGCAGTGCTTGGATCTCCCTCATTAGGCCTAAATTTACCTCCGTCCTACACAAACATGGCCTTAGCTCATTTTTATTGTTGTAAATTATTTATGAGGGAAATGTTGAATCTTGAAACTGAGGTGTGAGGAAAATTAATCCCATGTTACTTTTATCTTTCTGTACTTTCCTCCCCCTTGCTTCACTTACTGGGCTATGGCTGGAGAAAAGAGCTTTGGCATTTTTAAAGATAATTAGTGTTGAAACTGCTTTCTCAATCAGGTCTCAGATGGGATGTTGGTCTCTGTCGGCACAGTGTCACGGAAAGCAGACCAGACCTGGGAAGGAGGACTAGATGTCCCCTTCCCGTCTGCCAGCTGCCAGGTTCATGGCTTCTGACCACTGTGGGCCTCAGTTTTGTCTTTTCTAAAGTAGGGGTCGTAAGACCCAGCCGCCTCCCAGGTTTGGTCTGATCATCAACCGAGGAGGAGCCTGAGACAGCTTTTTGAGAACTGCAAAGCGCTGTACGTATGTAGTAGAGGTGTGTTAGTGTGTTTTGTGTGCAGTTAGAGTTTTGAGATTAGGGGTGGTCTCCATCTGCTGCGTAGCTGCTGAGGATGAAACCGGGGGTTGCTGCAAGTAGGCCTGGGTATGTTCTGTTTTAGACCAGCATTGCCTCTTGCCAGACAGGTTAATGTTGGTCTTAAACAGCCGGCTCCCCCCTCTCCCCTCTCCGGCAGATCTGCTCTGCAGGCTTGCATTAATGGCCTCCTCTCCCCTCTCAGAGGCCTGGCCTGTGACCCTGGGCGGCTGAGTACTCGGCGGTGCCATCCCTTCTGGCTCGAGGCTCCACACAGCCCGGGAAACGTGGAGTGCTAGTTAATAAATGGCCTTTTGTTAGGAAGGTCAATTGAAGTGACGGTAGAGACGCTGTTAAAAGTAATTTGCAGTCAGAAAATATGTAATTCAGGGCAAGCTGCTTTGAGTGATTGCCTCTGCCATGGATATCTTGGGCGTTTCTCATTAAAAGCTTCCTTTGCTGGTGGTGGGGCTTCCTCCACCGCCGAGCCGGCCGCGGCCCCGCGCCGCGAGGAGTCATTTGTCTGTATTTCACAAAGGCTGCCTTGATCCCCAGGGTACAGCAACTGGGGGGAAAGGGAAGAGGGAGGCGTGCATCTGAGATACTCTGTGCTCATGCTCTGCTGTCGCATCCTCCCGGCTGCAGGCTGGGCTGGGACCGTGCACGCATGGGCACAGGCCGCCGGCTCCTTTGTCTGCCTCAGCCGGAGGCAGCCCGCAGCCATCTTGGAACCTGCCGCTGGGCTGCCTCCCCGGTGCATTGTGGGAGCGTCGGGCTCCTGGGGCGAGATTCCCCACTGCCCTTGACCGAGGGTTTCGGGAAGCGAGAGCCGTGGTCTTGGGCGTCCGGATCGGTCGTGGTGACCCGGGGACGGGAATCTATCGGCAAATAAAATCTTTGATATATATTCCCATGTTTGCCTCTTCTCTCTCTCTGTCTTCTCTCTCTCTCTCTCATAGTAGAGGCAGTACTATCTTAATAATAATAATAATAAAAAAAACTTACCTCGGATGTTCTTTATTAAATTCACAGCATGATATTTTAGCACTGGCAGAATTTGTACATTCCGTTAATGAGTTGTTAATTGCAAAGCGTTTTGGTAACCAACAGCAGGTACCCATATTTTTCAATCTGCAGCAGTGTTATTTTCGTGCTACCATACTATGGGATTTTCCAAGTGAAGATACTTTTTTGATTAGCATTTGCTTTGGATCGGGCCGGTGCAGATATTTAACTCCAAACCTTCTTTATTGGGGGCATGCGTGTCTACTCATTCAGTAAGTATTTACGTCATGCCTACTGTGTGCGGGAAGCACCAAGCCCTGTGCTTTATATAAACCTGCCTGGTAAATGAAATCTGAAAATACAAAATGTGGTGTGGTGTCCTACCCCCTGCCCTGGGCTCTAGAAGCTTATTTTCAGTAGAATTAAGTAAAGCATAACTTCGTTTAGCTTTTGTCATAAACGGAAGTTGAGAGTGTGGCTGCTGCCAGGCACTTCCTAGCTTTGATTAGAGACTTGGCTCAGTTTCATTGACAGGTCTGTTTCTGGAGACTTCTGTGGGCTTTAGGGGACACTGATTACATGGGTAACTTGCATATAGCATTCTGATTGTTCCTATTTAAAAGGCTGCAGTCATTTTTAATAGCCTCTGCCTTTTCTGATTCTAGGCTGAGAACTTAAGAATATTTCTTCTCCCTGCCTGGTTAAGGAGGGTGTTTGGCTTGCTTTAGAAGCGGTAACCAGCTTTGAGACATCTGGTAGACCTACAACCACTAGGATTTAATTGCTGCAGAAGGAGGTGGAATTTAACTTGCTCTTTTTCACTGCTTGTCCTTTTAAAAGAACTAAAAGTCATTTACATAAGGTGTTACCTCTTTTATTTGCTTTCTGGTGCACTGCCGCTGGAACAGCCCAGACCCAGTGCTCTCTATATTCTACTTGTCTCCTCTGGTCACATCTAGAGGCATTCAGCAGCAGAATAATAATTCCATTTCCCCTCCCTTTCTCCCAAAGTGCCTGGCAAGAATTATGGTCATTGTTAGTGTTTAGCTTTGAGTAAATGCCCACATGACCTGCAGCATTAAACACAACAGAAATGCCTGCCAGCCCTCCCCAGGAATGGCACCTACCACGTTTCTCGCCAGTTATGCTGGACCTGTGTGCCCCAAGCCTGCCAGTCTCGTCTGCTTTTTGTTGAGTGCCTACTGTGTGCCAGGGACCCCTTCGGGCCCTTCATTTAATGACTCCCTTAGGTCTCATGGCAGCTCTGTGACTGTCGGTAGCATGACCTCTTGGCTTGCTCAGAGTCACCTGCCAGTAAGCCGTGGAGCCTGGATGTGAATGCCATTCCTTTGCCTCTGTGCCCAGGACACTTTCTTCATGTGTCTGGAAGTCCTGCTTGCTCAGCAGCGCCCCCTTGGTTGTAATAGAGGCTGTGGATTGGGAAGCTTGCGCCTCCCCAAGGAGATAATGTACAGGAGAGAAGCAAACAGTGCTGTGAGATTCAGCTGCGTCTGATTTCTCCTCAGAGAAGCTACTGGCATCTGTTCAGAAATCAGACAGCTTGTCGAGAGAGTCAAGAATGGTTTGCTTTTGGGTTGGAGTAAAAGTCACTTCTCCAAGCCGAGACGGGCCCTCATTAACTCTGTTAGCCCAGAGTTCAGAGCCAACTTGAGAAGATCAGGGGTCAGAGATGACTTGAGTTCTTGATCTGAGGAAAGGGTCAGGTAAGGTCGGTAAGGCTCCTGTAGGTGGTTCAGGTAGACAGAGCTTAGCTCAGGATATTTGCCCCAAGATTCTGGTTCTAAGTGTTTGAGACTTTGTATTGTTCACTTTAAGTGGTCAGTTTGAATTTTGTGCTTTCTTTTTCCTTTTTGGAACTAGGACCAATCCACCATGCCTGAAGTCAAAGACCTTTCCGAAGCTTTGCCAGAGACATCGATGGATCCCATCACGGGAGTGGGGGTCGTGGCTTCTCGGAACCGAGCCCCAACAGGCTATGATGTAGTAAGTCAAGATCCACTGATTCCACCATGTTTACCTCCTGTGTTCACGCCCCTCCAAACCTTGTGTGTAAATGTGCTTCTTCCCTCTAGGAGCTTAAACGGAGGGAGAGCATCGCTAGTTGGAAGAGGGGGGTGGTGTTCTGGTGTGGGAGTCCAAGAACCTGAGTCCATCTGGGCTGTTTCCTGACTGAAATCACTTGAAATTTGTGATGGTTGTTTTCACCTTCAGTAAACCTAAAGGGCTGGCCCATTGATTTCTAAAGTCACTTCTAGTTGTGACATTTCATGGAGAGGGTCCGAGAGTCTGAAAGTTCCTTGGTGGTTGGCATAGATGGTCCCACACATATAAACATCATCAGTGTATTGCCCTATGTTTGTATAGCTCTTTACAGTTTACAGAGCAGTTGCCTACCTGGGAACTTATTTGGTGGTCACAGTCCCCTGGATGACTAGGGGACAAGTAGTTTTATCTCCACTTGGCTGATTAAGAAAACCCAGGCTGTCATAAGGGAAGTGACAGAGTCCCAGGCCTTGGGAGTGGTGAATCGGGAGCAGACCCCCTTCCAAGTCCAGTGCTCTGACTGATCACACCAGTACAGGTTAGCAGAGAACTTGCTATGCTTTTCAGCAGGTGTCTGTGGTGGTGTCCAGTAGATGGCTAGAATTGGCTATTTTGCTGTTTCATTACGTAAATTGTGATTTGGGTGGAGCTTAAAAAGTGCTGAGTAACATTAGGAGGGTTTTGTTAACATCGGCTGTGGTCATATGTTCTGGGATTCTAAGGTGGTCATATTTTCAGTTTCCTTATTTTGTTTAAGACAGCGTTTTATTCTTGTTTATTGAAAGCGTGCCATGGGGCACCTGGGTGGCTCAGTCGGTTAAGCGTCTGACTTAGGCTCAGGTCATGATCTTGTGGTCTGTGAGTTCGAGCCCCATGTCGGGCTCTTTATTGACAGCTCGGAGCCTGGAGCCTGCTTCGGATTCTGTGTCTCCCTCTCTGTGTGCTCCTCCCCTGGTTATGCTCTGTCTCTCTCTGTCTCTCTGTCTCTCTCTTTAAAAAAATAAATAAAGATTTAAAAAAAAGAGAGAGAGAAGGGCACCTGGGTGGCTCAGTCAGTAAAGTGTCTGACTTCAGCTTAGGTCATGATCTCACGGTTCGTGGGTTCAAGCCCCGCGTCAGGCTCTGTGCTGACAGCTTGCTCAGAGCCTTGGACCCTGCTTCAGATTCTGTGTCTCCCTTTCTCTCTGACCCTTCTCTGCCCATGCTGCCTCTCTCCCTTTCTCAGAAATAAATAAAAATTAAAAAAATAATAAAAAGAGAGAGAGCGTGCACCAAGAATACATAAGAATAAAAGATTACGGGTCTCATTAGCCACCACTGAAAACCTGCCACCATGATTATATTAGCATCTGATGTCCCAGGGGTAGGAGGGATACAATAGTCTGGTTCAGAAGAAGCTGTAAGGGATGCTTTCTTAGCCTTGACACTATTGGCATTTGGGGCCAGATAATCAAAGAATTCAGCGTTGTGGGACTGTCCTGTGCCATGTAAATAGGAATCTTAGCAGCATGCCTGGCCTCTACCTACTAGATGCCAGTAGCACGCCCTTCCCCCCCCGCCCCAGTTGTGACCAAAACTGTGACCAGACATCACCAGTGTCCCCGGGTAGAAGGGATAGAGGCCCAAAGCAAGCCCTGTTGGGGATACCACAGTATATACTGAGTCAGCCAGCGCTGGGTCCCGAGCAAGGAAGCAGCAGCCCGTTAAAATGCTCCACATCACTTTCCCCACTGTTTGAAAGCTTATAAACATTTTAAAAGTGAAAGGGCTAGGGAATCTTTCCTGACAAAGATTTGAGTCTTACCTGCTGTCTGACTTCAAAGCACTGTTTGAATGTATAACTTGCCATAAAATAGAATCATTAGATATGGCTCTGTGCCACAAAACTCTTGGGAAGCTAATAAAAATGTTCCTGATTTGAGAAGCCAAAGTGTCTTTTGATGAATTAGATATGAAGCAGCAAGTCATGAATCAGGGCAGGGGCTCAGGCTTGCGGTCTCTGGGGGGACGGGCGCGGGGGTCGCTCTCCTGGGAGGGCTCCTGCGGGGGGCTCACCCCCAGGCCATGGGTCTCCGCGTCTTCCTGCTACTCTCCTCTGCTGATCTGTGTCTCTAACATTCGGCTTGTACCTTTGGGGTCATCTTGAAAGTGTGGCTAGTGGGTGGCGGATGGCCTTTGGTAGTCTGGTTTTCTGGAAGTCTTGGGAAGTCTGACAGGAGCAGAATCTATCCCTATCATTTTCTCCTAACATCTAGCTCAGGGCAGAAGAGCGCAGTGTCAAATGAGTAAAATTAATAAGCACATTTCATGATTATGCTGTACCACGCATTATAGTGAAAGGTGAGCAGGGCAAGAGGCTCCCCGGGGTCAGCCTGGCAATTACCCAGCCTCTGCACGCGGAGATGGAGAGTGTCCGAGCTCCCTCTGAAAGCCCTTCCAGGGAGAGGGGTGGGAGTCATCTCTGTGTACTGACCACTGGATTGTTCTCAGGTAAGATCTCGTTCCCTAGAGGTCCGACCCCGAGTTCAAGGGGAATGGGGGGAGGCCGGGCAGAAGAGAGGCCCTTCTCATTCCTTTTATCCAGAGTTTCATAGAAAGTCAACCCCCAGACCGAAATAGAAGGTGTTTTATGGCTGCGGGTTCTGAGATGCTTAGATGGAACGGCAGTTGCAGTGGCTGAGGAAACCTTGCCACTGTGGCGAGACCCCTCTCTGTCTGTCACATCCGCTGCAGGATTAATCCCTCCTGTGCAGAGTATGTTAAGCACAGTGACCACTCGGCCCCGAGAGTTGGCGTGGAGGGACTGCCACCTCGGGTGGCACGAGCCCTTTAGAGCGAGCACAGGCCTTGTGGCTTGCTTGAAGTAAAAGATGCCACACGTGCATTTATAAAAATTTAATTTTCTAACTTCTCTTTCCTCCAGGTCAGGGGAAGCTTCTTAGGCTAAGGGGCTGGGGATTATTTGCGAAGCTTCACAATTTATTGTCTGTGTTTCTGTAGTCCTCTTTGAAATAGCTTGTGCTTTCTGTTCCACGGCCACACTCTCAGGTCTTAGAGCGACCGGTGAGGATGTTCCCTGGCGTCAGAGGGCGGGTGGGTTGTGTGTGTGACGCCACAGCGCCCGTGTGCCGACTCTGCGTTGCAGATGCCTGGCATTTGCTGAAGGTGGTGCGTGCTGTTGTGTCATCCGTGGTGAAGATGGTACGTGCTGTTGTGTCATCCGTGGGTGCTCAGTTTTCAGTGATGTCATAGGAGCCCTTGGTGCTAAAACTCTCCTGTGCAGAATCAACCTTTGATTCCCAAGTCAGTCTGGGGGGTGGCAACATCTGAGGACGTCAGGCCAGCCGTCACTGGTGACCACTGCAGGTGTATTTCCCATGCATTTCCAGTGAAATACAGCCTAATACGTCCTGTCCTGCCTTTTACTTACATTCTTTTGCCTTTCCAAATGAGTGTTTACGACTCAGAGACTAACGCCTCAACACTGTTATTTATGGGACGATTCTTTCCAAAATGGAAATCGTTTCCTTTGATAATATGATTTCTGCTAATATGCTTTCATATGGTAATGTACTGCTTTGGCAAAAACTAACAGGACAAAAAGTCAACAATACAGAGAAAGAATAATCAAACACCCTAGAGTGTTTTTATTTATTTTAATTTTTTTGAGAGAGAGAGCAAGTGAGCAAGAGGGGCAGAGGGAGAGAGAGGGAAGGGGGAGGCGGAGAGACAGAGAGAGAGAGAGAGAGAGAGAGAGAGAGAATCTTAAGCAGGCTCCACGCCCAGCATAGAGCCCAACGTGGAGCTCGATCCCACGACCCTGGGATCATGACCTGAGCCAAAATCAAGAGTTGGATGCTCAACCCACTGAGCTACTCAGGCGCCCCTAGGGTGTTTAATTTAAATTGTTTATTTGTCCAACCTATTTTGTAAGCAAACACTATGTGTTAGCTAGGAACTGGGGATATACTGGTAAGTAAAAATATCTAGGGTTCCTGCCGTCACAAAGCTTACAGTCCAGAGGGAGAGGAAGACAATCAAATGACCACACATGAGTTCTGACAGCATGAACCTGCTTCAGCTTACTTCTAGAAATCCCTCCCAGGGCGCCACCTCAAGTGTGCTCAGGGTTCTTAGCTCTGGCTCTCTTCCCTGCCACCACACTGTGCCACATGTTTTGCTGGTGACACATGTGCGGTTGCCCTTGGCTGGGTACATACGGCTCCCTGCTAACCTGTCAGTCAGTGACTGCTCCCACCTCCTGGCCTGAGTCGGGCCGGACGTATGCCTTCTTCTTAGTGACCTGCCATGGCTTCGTATAGAACAGCTGAGATTGGAATCACTTTTTTTTTCTAAGTTTATTTATTTATTTTGAGAGAGAGCAAGAAAAAGCAGGAGAGGCCAGAGAGAGAGGGAATGAGAGAGAGAGAATCCCAACAGGCTCCGCACTGTGAGCGCAGAGCCAAAATTGGGATTTGAACTCATGAACCATGAGGTCATGACCTGAGCCAAAACCAAGAGTCAGACGCTTAACGGACTGAGCCACCCACGTGCCCCCAGAGTCACTTTTAATGAGACTTAGCTGGAACTGTGGGGGTAAGGAGAGTGAGAGAGTAAAACTCAGAGAATATGGACGCCTGCTCCTGAGGCCCAGTGTCCTTTGACCCCTACTTGCCCAGACTCTGCTTTCATTTTGCCTACCTCAGAACAGCGTTTAGGGTTGAGTCCCAGCCTCAGAGAGAGTAGGAGATACTTTTCTTTTTCCTTGTGGTGATCTAAGACCGCCTCCATTCTCTTCTGAAAACCTTCACCCTACACACGAAAGTCTCTGTGGTACGGTGACCCCAAAGTGATGGATTAGCCCCTTGCTAAGTGAGTATTTCCAGATGTCCAGGTGGAGGAATCTCAAAACTTGTGAGATTTAATCTCACAAAGGTCCTCTCAATCTTCCGGAGGACCCCACACCCCAGATTCCCGATGCACTGGGTCTGGGGCAGGGCCTGAGAATTTCATTTTGACCAATTCCCAGGTGATGTTGATGCTGCTGGTCCAGGGGCCACACTTTGAGAACCACTGACCTAAATCAAGTCATTTCTTTTTATTTAAAAAAAATTTTTTTTTGAGAGAGAAAGAGAAAGAGAAGGCGGGGACATAGAGAGAGGGAGACACAGAATCCCAAGCAGGCTCCAGGCTCTGAGCTGTCAGCACAGAGCCCGACACGGGGCTCGAACTCACAGACTGTGAGATCGTGACCTGAACCAAAGTCGGCCACTTAACCAACCGAGCCTCCCAGGTGCCCCTAAATCAAGTCATTCTTAAATAGTCTCTACATGTGGCCACCACACATGTACCTCAGGGACGGCTGTGCTAACTTTTTCTGCTGTCATTCAGCCTCTCCTGATTGAGAGTTCTGGAATTCTCTCAGGATGTGTGTGTATGTGGGATTTTTAAAAAATATATTTTAAAAATATAAAATGATATTATTGATATTCTCCCAACGTAAAAAAAATAGTATATTGTTGGCATAGATATCTCTCTATCAATCGATGTAGGCATATCTCATCCTTTTAATGATGAATATTGTATTATCTGGCTATGCCAACATTTGGCTAATCCCACATTGAAAGTCACTTTAGGTTGTCTCCCATTTTTGTTTGTAATATGCTAAACAAAGTCTTTGTATATGTACCTTGCTGTGGCTGTCCAATTAGCTCCCTGGAATAATTCCATAGGTTGGAATTACTGGGTCAGGATATTCACATTTTAAGTTAATTCACATTATTGATTGCCTTTCAGAAAGGTTGTGACATTCTGCCAGTTTTTATTCTCATTAAGGTGAATGTGAGTAAAATGAATTGGGGGGGGGGTATGCAGAGGAATGAATGGACTCGGTCTCCCCCTCCCCCAGGCTCTGTGCCCGACTTCCTTGGTGCTGGGCCTTCTCACAGGGCACACCTCCAGGAGAGAGGGCCTAGTGCCACCTGTGGATCCTGTCCCCAAGAGGTCTGTCATCCCTGAGAGGCAGACTCCGTACAGGACAAAAATCCAGCTTTAATCTGGCGCACATGATTTCAGTGCGTCTTCCAAGTCTCACGTCCCTTGTTCTCTGGACTCACTGAACCTCTCAGGTCCTCATATTTGCAAGAAGCAGAAACTTTATAGCTTCGTACCTCTGAGTCCACTTTTCCCCATAATTCCAGAATTCCTATACCTCTCCCCCATTTCTGGGGTAAAATCTGACTTCTCCTTCAAAACCTCGTTTGAGTAGCTCCTTAGTGAAACCACCTGACATCACTCATTCGCTTATTTATTCACGTGTTGGCTTCACGAACACTGTCGCTGTGGGTCACCTGCTGTTGTGCAAGGCCCTGGGAATCCCAGGTCTGGTGAAAGGTGAGAGGTGAGCCTGGGAGGGTGGGTGAGGCCGGATCTCAGCACAAATGGAGCTGCCTGTTATCCTGAGAGCGGTGGGGGCATCAAAGCGCTTCCAGATGGAGAGAGTCTTAGATTTGCGTTTTTGCAAGTTCACTTGGCGTGTGCAGCAAGGGGAGTGATTGGAAGATGTAGGTACCAGGGCAGGAGGGTGGGTCTGGACGCCATGTGCTAGCGCAGGGCAGGGTGCAGGTGGAGAAAGGTGATTGGCTCAGTTTTGGGGACGCTGAGTGAAGTGCTTATGTGACGTCCAGGCGGAGCTGTCGAGGAGCCCGAGGTCTGCAGGTCTAGTGTGGGGTCTGGGGGTCGTCATCACATAGCAGAGACCACAGTGTTCCTGGGAGGTGGTCCTGTCACACCAGGGTCCCTAAGTTACCACTGAGCACTGGGTGTGAAGGGGCCCCTGCAGAGTGGACCGGGGCTGAGCGTCCAGAGAAGTAGGTGAACATTAGTAAGAGACTGAAGGGAAAATGAGTCTTTCTGGAAGAAGGGTAACTTTCACAGTTGCCTAAAGGGTAAGTAAACTTAAGCCGAAAGGTGTCTGTTGAGTTAATACGAGGAAGGTGATTGTAGACTCAGCAGCAAGACTGGAGGGGACCCGAAGAGCCCACCTGAAGTGGGAGGGGACCTGGAAGGCAGGGAGGGAGAGGGAGGTGGCAACTGGAGGGTGACATGGGGTCGGGAGTCTTTTTTCCCTTGTTTACAGGTGGGAGTGTGTGTGAGCACGCTGCCCATTGGAAGGAACCGGGGGAGAGGGGGTGTCTGAGGAAGCACGGCCCACAAGGGGCAGAGGACTCGGCATTCAGGGCCCACCGGAGAAGAGCCAGAAAGGGATGCTTGCGTGACTGCTGCTCCCTCCAGGCACCATGAGCTGGGAAGCCGGCCTTGGTCACGGTCACGAGGGTGGGCCTCTTGGGCAGACCTGGGCCGCTTGTGCCTTAAGCCTGCACTTCCTCTGTCCCCTTTCTCCAGCACAGGTGCTTACTTCTGAAACTAATTAGACAACAAAACCTTTCTTAAAAACTGTTGGACCTGAATAATTTATATATGCCCTAAATGTATGTGGGATTTGCTAAATAATTAGAAGTTTCAAATGCTTGAACTGTCAAACGTGAGTGGTGCTTGGGGGCCTAAGCGAGACCGACTCCCCTCTGGGCCAGTGGGCTGTGTCGAGGGGGCACAGAGAAGGGTGAGTTTAAGGCCCTATGCCTGCAAATGAGGTCCCACTTAGCACAGCGGTAGAAGAAAAAAGTAATCCGCTGAATGCTGGAACAGGTTTCAATAAGCTAGTCTTTGTATATAGCACCCAAGGAATTCTTAAAAAGTCACATGAAAAGCATGTGAAGATACTAACAATATCTTATTAGAAACCTATGGTGAGGACCCTGGGTGGCTCAGTCGGCTGAACATGTGACTCTTGGTTTCGGCTCAGGTCATAATCTCACCGTTCATGAGATCAAGCCCCGTGTTGGGCTCTGTGCTGAGAACGTGGAGCCTGCTTGGGAATCTCACTCGCCCTCTCCCTCTCTCTTCCCCTCCTCTCTCTCTCTCAAAATAAATAAACATTGGGGGAAAAAAAAAGAAACATGGGGGACATCAAGTGGGAAATGTGGGGTGTAGTCATGTGTCTAGTCTGATCCCAGCCAACACACAGCCCTCCGGAAATCTGAGGTGCTACTTGTGACCAGAAAGCAGTCTCGTGATCAGAGCCCACGGCCTCGAGGAGCTGCCCCCCCCCCACCGCTCCCCCAAGCTCTGTCTGCCTCCACAGAGCAAAAGCAGAAGCAAGGGACAACAGCTTCTTCCGGCCGCCTCCAGTCCCCTCCCCAGCGCCCTACTGCCCTGCCGTAGCGGAAACCACCGCGGGCCGAGACCCGCCTCACACATGGGTTTATTTTCAGAACCAGAGCTTGTTTTGAGAAAAAGCACCAGGTGTTCCTCCCTTTTGTTTTGTTAGAAAATACATTAGATGGAGAATTACTGAAAACACGAATAGTGGTTTTATGACCGGCCCCTGAGCCTGTTTCCTGTGGCTTGGATTAGCCAACTTCGTGCAACGCTGGCCTCTTCCCTGCTTGTTGGCCTGTGCCCTGCAGAGCCCTGCTGGCCTCGGACATCCAGGAGGTGTGCTTCTTGCACACCTCCTCTGCTGTTAGGATGAGCCTAGCAGAAGTAGTTGCTCAGGGGCGCCTGGGTGGCTCAGTCTGTTAAAGTGGCTGACTCTTGGTTTCGGCTTAGGTCATGATCTCACGGTTCATGAGTTCGAGCCTCACATCCGGCTCTGTGCTGATGGCACGAGCCTGCTTGGGATTCTCTCTCTCTCCCTTTCTCTCTCTCTCTCTCTCTCTTTCTCTGTCCTTCCCCAGCTCATGCTCTCTCTTTCTCTCTCAAACAAACAAACCAACAAAAAAAAAAAAAAAAGGAAAAAAGACGTAGTAGCTTGAATTGTCTGCTTCTAGACTTCCATCCCACCAACTCTTTATTTGGGCTCTGACCCAAAGACTTTCTTCTCACTCATGACTTTCTGCGTAGCTGGTTCATCTGGACGGTGGAGAGGACTTGACAGTGTGGCGTTCTCGTGCTTCCTCTCGTTCGCTCACCTTCCTATTCATGCTTAGAAGGGCTTCTGACAAAGAAACCCCAGTTAGTTGGGTTAATGGAAAAGGGGGACTTCCTTTAATTTTTCCTTTTTTAAAATTTCAGTTCAGCTTTTTATTTGGAGATCACCTTAGATTCACATGCAGATGTAACAAGTAATACAGACCGATCCTGTTTTTATTCATGTTCCCCCAATAGTAACATCTTGCAAGTTCAAATACCACATCTTAACCAGGATAATGACCCTGAAACTGTCAAAACGCAGAACATCTCTGTTTTCAGATGGACGTGGGGTTTTATTTTTATCCTGGTGTGATGAGGCCAAAAGATCAGGAGACAAGTGCCATTGGACAGGTAGTTTGTTATATTCCCGGCTCCCGGGAGATGGGGACAGGCCGTGCCCTGCAGGGCCACACAGGGGAGCCCCAGCAAAGGGCAGGAGGCAGAGGGAGGAAGCACAGAGGGGAGCCTTTATTGTGGTTTCTGTGTGGAAAGGCAAAGCAAGTCAGATAAAAGACTTAGGACCGGCTGGTAGAAATAATTTCAGTGGGCTCAAGGCTAGTCAGTGGTCAGACACCTGGCCCTGGGGTGATTTGGGGAACAGTCAAGGAGACTGATAAAAGGAGTTGGTTGGGGATGTAGACTCAGGGTTGGTTGGTTTGCATATAAACACTGCGCTCATAGGCAAGTTGTGTACGATCTCTAGCATTAACCAACCTCTTCCTTATCCACTGGCAACCGCTCATTTGTTCTGCATTTCTATAATTTTGTCGTCTCAGGAGCATCCTATCAATGGAATCATATAGCATGTAACCTTTTGAGACGGGCTTTTTTATTGTTGTTTTTCAAAAATTCAGCATAAATCTCTAGAGATTCATCTCTTGACTTTTTATAGCCAAATAGCGTTAATTGGCGTGGCTGCACCACAATTTATTCAACTGTTTACCTATTGAAGGACGTCTTGGTTGTTTCCAGTTTGGAGCTATTATGAAGAAAGCTGCTGTAAATACTTGTGTACACGGTTTTATGTTAGCATAGGCTCTCATTCCTCTGGGATAAAGGTCCAGGAGTGCAGCCACTGGTCGTATCATAGTTGTGTGTTTAGCTTTTTTAAAATTTTTAATGTTTTATTTATTTTTGAGAGAGAGAGAGAGACAGTGGGAGCAGGGGAGGGTCAGAGAGAGAGAGGGAGACACAGAATTAGAAGCAGGCTCCAGGCTCTGAGCTAGCTGTCAGCACAGAGTCTGATGCAGGGCTTGAACCCACGAACCGTGAGATCATGACCTGATCCGAAGTTGGACGTTTATCCGACTGAGCCACCCAGGCGCCCCTCGTATTTAGCTTTTTTAAGAAAATGCCAAATTCTTTTCCTGCGTGACTGTAACTTTTTACATTCCCGCTGGCAATGTATAAACGATCCAGTCTCTCTACATCCTTCCCAACATTTATTATTGTCCATTTTTTTTTGTAATCGACATTCCGATAGGTGTGTGGTGGTAAGTCACTTGGTTTTAATTTGTATTACTCTTATGGCTAATGATGTCAGACACCTTTGCACTTATTTGCCATGTCTGTATCTTCCGTGAAACGTCACTTCACTGCTTACCCCTTTCCTAATTGGATTGTTCAGGGTTTTTACTGTTTTAAGAGTCTGTGTGTATTCTAGGTATGAGTCTTTTGTTGATTACATGGTTTGGAAAAATTTTCTTCTGGTCCATACTTATCTTTTTATGTTAACAGTGTCTTCCACGAGCAAAAGTTTTAAATTTTGACAGAGTCCCACTTACCAGTTTTTCCATTTATCAGTCATGTTTTTGGTGTCAAGTCTAAGAACCCTTAGCCTGGCCTTCGATCCTGAAGATTTTCTCTGATTTTATTTTTTCCCTACAAGATGTGTAGTTTTACGTTTAGGTCTGTGATACATTTTGACTTAGATTTTGTACCCGGTGTGGACTTAGGTCTGAGTCCTCACTGCTAGAGATGAGCGGCTGCTCCAGTACTGTTTGTTGGAGAAGCAACCTTTCCTTCCCTTTTGAATTGCTTTTGAGCCTTTAGAAAAAATCAATTGGGCATATTTGTGTGGCTCTCTCTTAGGTTCCGTTATGTGTGTCTAGCCCTCTGCCAGTACCGCTCAGTATTGATCACTGCAGCTCTGTAATATGTCTATAAATTGGGTAGAATGATTCCTCCCACTTGATTGTTATTTTTAAAAATTGTTTCAGCTATTCAAGTCCTTTGTCTTCCCATATAAATTCTAGCATAATCTTGCCCATATCTAGAAAAAATATGCTGGGATTTAGATGGGAACTAACATTTAAAAGGAGTTCTGACCCAATTCCAACATGGGGGGAGGGCTGGTTCTCCACACTGACGACAAACAGTTCACAGACACCAGCTGCCGGCGTATCACAGTTCAACTGTGACACTACCTGCCCAGTGATAGCATCAGATCCCGCTTCAAATGACCACATTTTACTTATGAGATCACCAGTTATGAAAGAATATAACCCAGGGGGTGCCTGGGTGGCTCAGTCCGTTAAGTGTCCGACTTCAGCTCAGGTCATGATCTCATGTGTGCGTTGGAGCCCTGCATCCGGCTCACTGCTTTCAGCACAGAGCCCGCCTCGGATCTTCTGTCCCCTCTCTCTCTGTCCCTCCCCCACTCCTGCTCATGCTCGTTCTCTCTCTCTCAAATAAATAAAACATTAAAAAAAAAAAAAGAATATAACCCAGGAACAGCCAGATGGAAGAGAGGCCTAGGCCAAGGTGCAGGGAGAGGGCGTGGGGCTTCTGTGATCTTTCTTCCAGGGCACGATTCTCCCCACATCTCCACGTGCTCACCAACTTGGAAGCTCTCCATTCCCCATCCCTTTGGATTTTTGTGGAGGCTTCATTCCATAGGCACAATTGATTAAATCATTGGCCGTTGCTGATTGGTGCAAACTCCAGTTTCTCTTCCCTCTCCAGAATCAAGGAGTGGGACTGAAAGTTCCAACCTTTTATTCATGGTTGGTTCCCTGGGCAGCCCCAATTCTTAGGCGCTTCTCAAGTTACCTGACTAATATAAACCCAGTTGTGGTAGAAAGGGGCTTGTTATAAATAGTAAGCCACCTCATTGACCTTTATGGCTCTGAAACAATTTCAGGAACTGAGGGCGAGAGACCAAATACTATCACAAAAGATGTTCTCATTACCTTTATTGCTCAGGAAATTCCAAGGGTCTTGGGGAGCTATAAACTAGGAACTGTGAGTGAAGACCAAATATGTATGTCTTATTTTTTTTTAATGTATGTTTATATTTTGAGAGAGAGAGAGCAAGCATGAGTAGGGGAGGGCCAAAGGATCCAAAGCAGACTCTGTGCTGACAGCAAAGAGCCTGACACTGAGCTTGAACCCACAAACCCTGAGATCACCACCTGAGCCAAAGTCGGATGGCTAGCTGACTGAACCATCCAGGCACACTACCAGCTATATGTTTCTTATAAATCACGGTGTCAAGGAGCACCTGGGTGCTTCAGTCACTTAAGTGTCCGGTTTCAGCTCAGGTCATGATCTCATGGTTTTAGAGTTTGAGCCCTGCATTGGGCTCTGTGCTGACAGCTTGGAGCCTGGAGCCTGCTTTGAATCCTGTGGCAGGCGCTCTCTCGCTCTCTCTCTCTCAAAAATAAGTAAACATTAGAAAATTTTAAATTACGATGTCACAATATTAAATCTGTATATCTGTATATCACAATTTAAATCTGTATATATATTAAACTATATATCTATATATCAATATTAAATCTGTATATTTGAGGAGATTTGCATCTTTATTATGTTGAGTTTCCCAATTCATTAGCATAATATTCCCTCCATTTATTTAGCCTTTTTATTACATTTACCAGCATTTTTTAGGTTTCAGCAGACAAGCTGTATACGTGTTTGGTATAAGTAAATTAAACCTCCATACTTCAATTTTGAATAATTGTAAATGGAATTGTATTTTTATCATTTTATTTATTTATTTTCAAGTTTATTTATTTGAGATAGAGAGAGAATGAGAGAGAGGAGAGAGAGAGAGAGAATGAGCAGGGGAACAGGTAGAGAAAGAGAGAAAAAAATCCCAAGCCGACTTTACACTGTCAGTGTAGAGCCTGACATGGAGCTCAAACTCATGAACCATGAGATCATGACCTGAGCCAAAATCAACAGTCAGACACTTAACTTACTGAGCCACCCAGGTGCCCTGTATTTTTAGTTTTGATGTCTGTGTGTTCATTGCTATTGTATAGAAATAGAATTGATTTTTGTATGGTTATCTTTGCCTAACTCACTATTGTATGTTTATCATTACTGAACTTTGAGACCTTGCAGAACTTACTTAGTGTATATTCCTTGGGATTTTGTTTAGACCATCAGATCAGTTTTTCTTCCTTTTTAACCCGTATTCCTTTTACTTCCTTTTCTTGCCTTATTGCAATGGCTAGAACTTCAAGCACTGTGTTGCATAGAAGTGGTGAGAGTAGGACATCCTTGCCTTATTCCTGATCATAAGAGGAAAGCATTCAGTCTTCTACCATTAAGTATAATATTAGCTCTAAGTTTCTTTCTTTCTTTCTTTCTTTCTTTCTTTCTTTCTTTCTTTCTTTCTTTCTTTCTTTCTTTCTTTCTTTCTTTCTATTTAGTTTAGAGAGACAGTGCGAGTGGGAGGGGGGAGAGAGAGAGAGAATCCCAGACAGGCTTTGTGGTATCAGCACATAGCCCCATGTGAAGCTTGAACTCCTGAAACCATGAGATCAAGACCTGAGCCAAAATCAAAAGTCAGACACTTAACCGACTGAGCCACCCAGGAGCCCCACTGTAGGTTTCTTTATAGATGCTCTTTATCAAGTTGAAGAAGGTTCCTTCTATTCCTGTTTTTTTCTGAGAATTTTAATGGTGAATGGTTGTTAAATATTGTTAGATGCCTTCTCTGCATTCATTGATACAAGCATGTGTTTCTTTCTTTAGGCTGTTAATGTATTACAGTGATTGATTTTTGAATAATGAACCAGCTTTGCAAACCTTGAATAGATTCTACTTAGTTTTGGTGTACAATTCTTTTTATTTATTGCTGAATTATTTTTGCTAGCATTTTGTTAAAAATTTTTATATCTGTATTCATGAGAGATATTGATCTGATATCTTGATATTGATTTTCTTTTTGGTACTGTTTCTATCTGGTTTGGCATTACTAGATTCACAAAATTAATTGGGAAGGGTTTCCTCCTGTTTTCTGGAAAGGATTGTGTAGAATTGGTGTTAATAAAATGTTAGGTAGGATTTTAATGTTAGGCAGAACTCTAATGAGATAGTCTGGACCTGGACATTTACTTTTTGTAAGTTCTAAAATGATGAATTCAGTATCCTTACTAGTTATAGGGCTATTTGAATAATTTATTTCATTTTGGGTAAGTTGTGGTGATTTATGTTTTTTGAGGAATTGATCCATTTCATCTAAGTTGTCAAATTTATGAATGTAGAATTGTTCATAGCATTCCATTATTATCCTTTTGATGTCTGCAAAGTCTGTAATAGTACTCTCCATTTATATTGGTAATTTGTGTCTTCCTTCTTTTTTCTTTGTTAGTCTTCCTAGAATTTTGCCAATTTTATTAACCTTTTAAAAAGTCCAGCTCTTTGCTTCATTGGTTTGTCTCTATATTTGTCTTTTCAATTTTATTGATTTCTGCTTTTGTCTTCATTATTTCCTTACTTTGCTCACTGTAGGTTTGTTTTGCTCTTTTTCTAGGTTCTGGAGGAAGGATCTTGGATTATTGATTTGAGACTTCTCTTCATTTCTCATGTTTGCATTTAGTTCTATGAATTTCCCAACTCAATAATGCTTTAGCTATATCCCACAAATTTTCATATATATATATTTTTTTAAATTTTCATTCTGTTCAATGTATTTTTTAATTTCCCTTTAAATTCTTTTACCCATGGGTTATTTAGAATTGTGTTATTTAGCTTACCAGTGTTTAATGAGTTTCCTAGAATTTTTCTGTTACTGATTTCTAGTTTCGTTTGATTGTGATTGGCGAACACACCCTGTATTTCAGTTATTTTAAATTTGTTGAGGTTTGTTTTATATATAGCCCATGAAATAAATGGTCTATTTGGGCATACATTCCATGATCACTTGAAAAGACTGTGTATCTGTTACTGAGAGGCATTTTCTTTAAAAGAGGATTATCACTCTTGGTTGATAGTATTGTTGTGTTCTTCTGTATCCTTGCTGATTTTCTGTCTAGTTATTCCATCAATTTTTGAGATAAGGGTGTTGAAGTCCCCAACTACAATTTTGGAATTGTTTTTTTCCCCCTTTCCATTCTATAGTTGTAACTTCATATGTATTTTACAGCCCTGTTTTCTGGTACATGCATTTAGGATTGCTGTCGTTTTGGGTGTAAGGACCTATTATCATTATATAATGTCCCTTTCTGTGTCATAATTTTCTTGGCTCTTGACATCTATTTTATCTGATATTAATGTAGCTACTCCTGCTTCCTTTTAATTAATATTTTATGACATAACTTTTTCTATACTTTTACTTGAGCCTGCCAATAGCATTATATTTGATATAAGCCTTATATCAAATTAGATCATGATTTTAAATCTACTCTGCCAGTCTGTCTTTTAATTGGTGTATTTAGACCATTTATATTTAATGTAATTATAATTTGGGGCTTAAACCTACTATTTTATTTCTGATTTTCTGTTTTTGTTTGTTTCTGTGTTCTTTCTCCCCCCTTCTCATGGGTCACTTGAATATCTGTTAGAATTTCATTTTGGCTTATCTAATTGTTTTTGAGTGTCCCTTTAAAGGCTTTTTAAAAAATAAATTAATAAAGGCTTTTTTAGTGGCTTCTCTAGGTATTACAGTGTGTGTGTGTGTATCTTATAACAATCTACTGGTAACCCCATTTCACTTAGTTTAAGTGAAGCGTAGAACCCTTACTCTCTTTTATGTCCCTTTACTTTCCCTCATTTATAATATAATTACCTTAAATATTTCCTCTACATACATTTAGAACTTGTCAATGTTGTGATTTTTGCTTCTACCATGAAACATAGCTAGAAAATTCAAGAGAAGGAAAGTGTATTTACCTGTACTTTTGCTTACTGTATCTTTTTTCTTCCTTCCTGATGTTTCAGGGTTTCTGCTTTTATCATTTCTGTTTAGAAGACTTTCTTTAGCCATTCTTTTAGAGTATTTCTGCTTGTGACAGTTTCTCTTAGTTTTTTTTTTTTTTTCTTTAATCTGAGAATGTCTCTATTTCCTGTTCATTCCTGAAGGATATTTCACTGGATATAGGATTCTGGGTTGACAGTTCTTTTAGCACTTGAAAAATGATGTGCCATTTCCTTCTGGCTACTGTGATTTCTAATGAGAAATCTTCTGTCATTCAAATTGTTCTTCCCTTATAGGTAAAGAATTGTCTCTTTCTCACTTCTTCACAAAAAATGTTTTTTCCCTAATTTTTCAGAAATTTGACTGTGATGTTTCTTGGTGGGCATTTATTTGGATATATCCTATTTGGACTTTGCTTACCTTTTTGACTCTGTAGCTTTATGTCTGCTGCTAAATTTAGAGCTTTTTGCCATTATTTCTTCAGGTACTTTTTCACCCTTACCCTCTTTCTCCTGTCATGGAACTCTGATGGCAGAAATGATAGGTCTTTTGTTATAGTGCCACAGGTCCCCGAGACTCTGTTTATGATTTATGCAGTCTGTTTTCTCTCTCTTGTTCATATTAGGTAGTTTCTGGTCTGTCTCTGAGTTCACTGATTCTTTCTTCTCTCTCTTCCAAGCTAATACTGAGCCCACCCACTAAGTTTATTTCAGTTACTTTATTTTTCAGTTTTAAAATTTCAATTCAGTTTTTTTTTTTGTATTTTCTGTTTCTTTCTAAAACTTGCTGTTTCTTTGCAAAGACTTTCTAATTTTTCATTTGCTTTAAATATGTGCATAATTGCTCAGTGAAGCATTTTCATGTTGGCTGCTTTAAATTGTTTTTCTTTTTCTTTTTTTTTTTCAGATAATTCTAACATGTCTTATACTGCTTGGGCATCTATTAGCTATTCTTTTTATTCAGCTTGAGATCTCTCTCTTTCTTTGTGATTTTCTGTGATGAGTGAGTTTTGATTAAAACTTGAGAAATTTGGGTATCATGTTGTGAGATTCTGGATCTCATTTGAACCTTCTGTTTTAGGGGCACCTGGGTGGCTCAGTCAGTTAAGCATCCAACTTCAGCTCAGCTTATGATCTCATGGTTCATGGGTTCAAGCCCCACATCGGGCTCTGTGCTGACAGCTAGCTCAGAGCCTGGAGCCTGTTTCAGATTCTGTATCTCCCTCTCTCTCTGACTCTCCCCTGTTCATGCTGTCTCTCTCTCTCTCTCTCAGAAATAAATAAAACAAAAAAAAAAATTTGAACATTCTGTTTTAGCTGGCTTCTTTTGACACAATTCTGGTAGGAAAATGGGGGAAACTACCTCTTTACTGCCAGAAAGAAATAGAAATCAAGTTTCCCTCCTTGGCCTCTGTTGACACCCAAGGAGGTGGGGCTCCTTGTTTTTGCTGGACAGAGGTGGGAGTCCTAACTCCCTACTCAGCTCCCACTTATACCTCCCTGGTAGGAGTGCCTCATTACAACTTCCCTGTGGCTTCTGCTGATATCACAGGGTTGGGAAGGTGTCCTTGTTAGATATCAAGGTGATATCTAACAGAAAGGTCCTGCCTCTGTTAGGCCTCTTCAGCATCACCCCATAGGGGAGAGAGAGGGATGTGGGGAGGGTTACCTCATTACCAGCTGGTGAGGATGAAAGCCCTGGCTCCCTACTTGGCCTTCCCTGACACCATCTTGGCAGAGATGTTACGATATCCATTAAAGCCGGGTGAGGGTGGGAGTCTAGACTCCCTACTCTGATGTTGCTGGCATGAGTGGGGGTGGGCACAGTATTCTATATGAAGTTTGGAGTAGATCTGTTAATGTCTAAAAGTTCCTGTCTTGCTAGGATGCCCCTTTGGCTGGAGAAAGGAGACTTTTGTTGGGGCTTTTTTTGGTCTGTGTCTGTTGCAGTTTCTGGATTGCTGGCTTCTTTAGCTCTGAGACTGAGATATGTAAGGCCAAAAGAAACCCACAGAAATCACCATCATGTTGTTCCTTGGGTCCTGAGGTCCCTAGCTGTCTGCCGCCTTCTGTCACCTTTCAAGGTTCATTTATGTTTGTTTCATGTATTGTCCAGGGTTTTTAGTTGTACTTAGCAGGAGGAATAGGGAAGAATATATCCACCCTGATTTCCTAGAAGTGGGAGTCCTGGCTTCCTTGAATTTTATATTAATTAAGGGTTAACCAGAGAATCTGTTTGTTTCTATGCCTGTCAGAAATCTTTCTACAACATTTATGTTTCAGCCTTACTATATTTATAGGCAAGAAATATTCTACTATGAGCTTGTAAAATACTTGCCAGTTACTCCTTAATGTCTACAAGACTCAAAATGCTTGAGGGCCACCTTTCTCAAGTTTTGCGGCCCACAATTAAAGTATTAAGAGACTGTTTGCATGAGGGATGGTGCATATTTGGAAGAGAAGATGCGGTTGAAGTTGAGAATTGTGGATGATGAGCTATATTATTGAAAGACTGAGGATTACTGTAGCGGAAGAGGAGTCCATGAAATGTCTCTAATTAGGGGAGGTGAGAGTGGAAGGCAATATCTGTTTGGATTCTTGAAATAGGTAGACCTCCAGGGGCTCTAGCCACCGGTTATATTTATTAAGTGGTTATTTGTAAAGTCTTGCTTTGTTTTAATAGTAGGTAACTATTGTTAATAGTTTGGTCTCTATCCTTCCAATCCCTTTTCTGTCAATTTGAATATACAGATGGTCCTGGGCTTCTGAGTGGTTCAGTCAGTTAAGCAATCAAGTCTTGGTCTCATCTCAGGTCACGATCTCAGTTTGTGAGTTCAAGCCCCACATCAGGCTCCACGCTGGCACAGTGTGGAGCCTGCTCTCTCTCTCCCTCTCTCTCTGCCCCTCCTGTGTGTGCACTCTCTCTCTCTCTAAATACATAAACTTAAAAAAATATTTTTAAAAATACAGTTGATCTTTGAACACCATGGGCTTGAAAAGTGTAGGTCCTCTTTTTTTCAACAAGTACAATGCAGCGCTATAAATGTATTTTTTCTTCCTTATGATTTTCTTAATAGCAGTTTCTTTTCTCTAGCTTACTTTATTATAAGAATATGGTATTTGATACATATAACATACAAAATAGGTGTTTTTCAACTGTTTATGTTATCAGGAAGGCTTCCAGTCAATAGTAGACTATTGATACGTTTTTGGGAGGGTCATAAGTTATACATGGATTTTCTGCCGCACACAGGGGGTGTTGGTGCCCACCAGCCCCCACATTGTTCAAGGGTCAACTGTACCAATATATAAAGAGAGAAGGTGTATAGTTTAGTGGTAAAAGCATAGACTCTGGAACCCTCCTACCTGGGTTCAAATCTTGGTTCTGCCACTTGTTAGCTCCGTGATCTTGGTCAAGATACTTTACTCCTTAGTGCCTCACTTTCCTTGTCTCTAAAGTGGGGATTGATAATTTCCTCTTAGAGTTGTGTGGGGATCAAGTGAGCTAATGTTCATAAAGGGATTAAATAGTAACTTGCTTTATCTTAAGGTATGTAGCTGTTAATACATTATTATTAATACGTATACATATGCTATGCATAATATTCCTTGACTTTCCTCTTTGCTTAGCAGTGTTTGTAGGCAATCTTTTCCGTGTCATGACCCATATTTCAACCTCCTTCCTTTTAATTGCTGTTTTTCCACTGTATAGTAACTTGTTAACCACTGTCCTGTGAGTGAAAATTTATTTATTTATTTATTTATTTATTTATTTATTTATTTATTTAGTCTTTGAAAGGCAATGCTGTGATAAGTGCATACATGTCTGGGTGTGTGCTAATGGATCAAAGGATAGGTACATTTTAAGTTTTAGTAGTTACTTCCAATAGCTTTCCAAAAATGCTTTAGCAATTTATATATACTCCAGCAAATGACGTTCAGAAGTTGCTATTTGTCCTCATCCTTTCCATTGCTCTTCATTATCAGTCTTTATCTTTATTATCCATTATCTCTATTATCATCTTCTTATTTTGATTTTCCCAAACTAGGAGCCCACTGTGTGGATTTGTAGTACTGTTGTTTGTATTTAGATGGAGTATCTTTTCCTATTGATGGGCCATTTGTGTTTTTTCTATTAATTTCCTGTTTTTATAAAGTTGACTCATTTGGTTAGCTTCTTATTGATTTGTGGGATTCCCTCATATGTTCTATTTATCAGTTCTTTGCCTATTATATATGTTATAAGTATTTTTCTCTCAGACTGTCACTGTCTTTCAAATGTGTTCACAGTATCAAACTTTGTGGTTTGTTCATTTTATCAGTTTTTGGTTTGTATGTAGTCAACATCTGTCAGGTTTGTTTGGTGTGTGTGTGTGTGTGTGTCTCAATGCTTTAAAAGATTTGTCTGGATCCTGGAACTAGTAGGTGAAAGTTTTCTGAGAAACAGTACATTTAAATAGTCTCAAAGTATCACTCACAAAATATTTATTAATTACAAAAGAATAAAAGTGGGAAAACCAAGCAGATGCCATCCTAAGCAGGTGATCCAAGTTAACATTACCAGTAGTGAGACAAATAGACATCATGTGCCTGTTGATATGATACACTGCAAAGGACATAGCATATGAATAAATATGTGAATATGTATGTGTGTATATATGTATATATCATACATATATATAGAGAGAGAGAGGAAGAGAAAAAACAAATGTCATAAAGTGTTAACATTTTAGGGTATCTAGGTGAAGGGTATACAGGAATTTTTTCTATTAGTTTTATAACATCTCTAAATCTTAAACTACTTCAAAAGAAAAGTTTTTTAAAAAAAGAGACATACAAAAAAGTCTGTCTACCCCAGGATTATAGAAATATCATCCTGTAGTTTTAGCTAATATTTCATGTTGTTTGGTTGATTGGACTTTTTAAACATCCAGATTTTTGTCTTGGATTATAGTATAACATAGAGTCTTAACATTTTTTGTCTTAACACTTTCTGAGGATCGTCTTCTACCTATTGGTTTGATGTACTGCTGTTGTCATAAACCAGACTCCTGCATATATTCAGGTTGGGGCTTTAGACTGGTTGAAAGCTCATTTCCGGTCCCAAAGATGGAATCCAGCAGCTTCTTTTCCCTTAGGGATAGGGCCCTTATGTAGAGTGGAAGGCATGAGGCAAAGAAAATAAGCTGTGTTGCTATTGCCTTCCAACCCCTCTGACCCCTAGCCAGCCCCTGTGGGATTGGACGGGTTAGGGAGGGGAGGAGGGTGAGACCTGATCCTAGGGGTCTGCAAAGAATGCTGGAAAGGCCTTGTCTTCAGGACTGGGGTGTGAGGCCCCTGTGTGTTTCTAGTAGATACCACAGCAGCTATACTATAGCAGGCCCAGGCCAGTGGGGGTTAAAAACTCTCCAGTTAGGTAAAATTATACCACTAACAGCAAATCATGCCCTTAAAATTCCACTTTAGCTTTTGAGTAAATCTAAAACTATGGCATTATGACAGTGTTGCAGCATCCTGCTGTTTACCTAAGGCCTGCAGGCATCAACTGATTCAGGAAGTCTGGTGACCCAGGGAGAAATCTTGTTGCCAGGCAGTATTTGCTTGATCCCAGAGATGGGAATTTTCCCAGCTATTGCTAGGTTCTGTTCCTTACCAGTTATCCATTTAACCTATTCTTATGCAACAACACACTGTTTTGTTTTTGAAACTTTATACCATATCAGGTTTTTTGAAGTTAGTAATTCTTTGATTTTCTGAAAATCGAGGTGACATTCCCATAACATTAAATCAACCGTTAACAATAAATCAACCAGTTAAAAGTGAACAGTTAAGTAGCATTTAATACACTCGCACAGTTGTATAACCATCCCCGCTCTCTAGTTCCAGAGCATTCATTTCATCATCTCAAAAGGAAACCCAGTAGCCATCAAGAAGGTGCAGGCCATTCTCCCCTCCCCCAGCCAACAGCAATCACCAATCTGGGTTCTGTTTCCATGGATTTACCTGTTCTGGATATTTTGTATAAATAGAATCCTATACTATATGACCTTTATTTATTTGGCATCTTTCACTCAGCATGACGTTTTCAAGCTTTTCATAGTGTATTCTGATATCTGATAGAGCCCTTTCCTTCCTTCATGTTCTTTTTTTCAAAAAATTTTGGTTATTTAAAGCATCTTATCTTTAAAAAAATTTTTTTAATGTTTATTTTTTAGAGAGAAGGGGAGAGAGAGAGAGTGAGTGAGTGGGGGAAGGGCAGAGAGAGAGGGAGACACAGAACTTGAAGCTGTCAGCACAGAGCCTGACACAGGGCTCAAACCCACAAACGGCGAGATTGTGACTCGAGCTGAAGTTGGACACTTAACCGACTGAGCCCCCCAGGCACCCCACATCTTATCTTTTCTAAAAGAACTTGAGAATCAGCTTGTCAAATTCCACAAAATATTATGTTTGGATTCGCAGTACAGTTGCACTGAGTTCGTATGTAGATTTGAGGGGAATCAGCATATTTACAATACTGAGTTTTCTGATCTAGGAAGATGGTATGCATTTCTACTTATTTAGGTCTTGTTTTATGTCCAGTAAAGTTTTATAGTTTTCCTCATATGTCTTGTCATTTCTGTATGTGCTTTTTTTGTTTGTTCTGCATAGGTTATTTTTATTGTATAGCCTTATTGAGGCATATTTGACCTACAAACATATTGCATAAATGTAAAGTATTCAGTTTGATGAGTCTTGACATGTATATGTTTACATCTATGAAACCATCACAGTCAAGATCATGAGTATGTCCATCACCCCCAGATGCCCTTCAGTAACACATCCCTCACTATCCCAGCCCCATCCGTAGAAAGCCACTAGTCAACTTTCTGTCACTGTAGACTAGGTAGCAGTTTTTGGAACTTTATGCAGATTCCTTTGGGGGGGGGGGGGTCTGGCTTTTTTCTCTCAGAATTCTTTGACTTTCTTCTTTCAGAATAATTATTTCAAGATTCATTCACCCTGTTGACTATATCGGTAGTTTTTGTGTGATTGTTTAATGAGTAGTAAGTGCTTCATTGAATAATTATATGACAGTTTACTTGTTGATGACTATTTGGGTTGATTCCAGTTTGGGCTCGTAAAAATAAAGCTACTGTGAACATTCAGATACAAGTCTTTCTGTGGACATATGCCTTCATTTCTCTTGGGTAAAAAATGTAGGAGTGGATGCTGGATTGAATGGTAGATGTACGTTTAACATTTTAAGAAATTGCCAAACTATTTTTAAGTGTTTGTAAAATTATACATTCCTGTCAGCAGAACGTTAAGAGTTCTAGCTGTTCCATATCCTTGTCAATACTTGATTTGCTCGCTCTTTTGAATTTTAGCCATTCTACTGGGTGTTTAATAGCAGTTGATTATGGTTTTAGCTTGCATTTCTCTGGTAACGAATGACTTTGAGTATCTTACCTTGTGCTTTTTTGCCATTAGTATGTGTCTTTGTTGGTGAAGTGTCTATTCAAATGTTTTGCCCATTTTTTGTTTGGTTGTTCGTTATCTCAGTTTGAAGAGTTCTTTGTATATTTTAAATACAAGTTCTTTGTTGGATATATGTTTTAAAAATATTTTCTCCCAGTTTGTAGCTTTCCTGTCATTATCTTAACAGTATATTTGAAAAGTTAATGTTTGATGAAGTCAGGTTTATTAATTTCTTTCTTTTATAGTTAATGCTTTTTGTATAACATTTAAGAAATCTTTGCCAAACCAGAGTCAAGACTTTTTGTCTATAATCTCTTCTAGAAGTTTTAAATTTTTAGCTCTTATGTTTAGGTCAAACTTATTTGAAGTTAATTTTTGTATGTGATAAGATACAGGAATCAAGGGTCATCTTTACAAATAGCTGTCAACAATTATCCTAACACCTTTTCTTTAAAAGAAGAAATTATCCCTTCTTCATTGAATTGCTTTGACAATTATCAAATATCAAATGATCATGTCTGTATAGGTATATTGCTTGACTCTATATTCTATTCCATTGATCCATATATCTATCTATATGCTAAAATGGCACCCGTAGATTACTGTAGGTTTACAATAATTCTTAAAATCAGGCAGCCCTCAGGCTTTATTCTTTTCTAGCTATTTTTGTTATTCTGGGTCCTTTGAATTTTAATATAAATTTTAGAATCAGCATGTGAGTTTTTAAAGAAAAAGCCTGCTAGGACTTTTGATTGGGGTTGTATTAAATGTATGGACCCATTTGCATAGAATCAGCATCTTAAAAATATTGAACTTTCAAATATATTAACATGGTATATCTCTTGATTTATTTAAGTCCTCCTTCATTTCTCTGATAAATCCTTTTTGGTTTTCACTGTACGTCTCATGCAGATCTTTTGCCACATTTATACTTAAGAATTTCATGCTTTTGGGGTGCCTGGGTGTCTCAGTCAGTTAAGAGTCTGACTTTGGCTCAGGTCGTGATCTCACTGTTCTGTGAGTTCGAGCCCTGTGTCAGGCTCTGTGCTGACAGCTCAGATGGAGCCTGCTTCAGATTCTGTGTCTCCCTCTCTCTCTCTGCCCCTCACCTGCTCACCTTCTGTCTCTCTCAAAAATAAATAAACACTAAAAAATTTTTAAAGAATTTCATACTTTTGATGCTATTGTAATTGGCATTTATTTTCATTTTAGTTTATAGAATTCCATTTTAGTTTATAGAAATATTTTAGTTTATAGAAATACAGTTGATTTTTATATATCCACCTGGCATTCTGCAACTTCGATTAGGTCTTGTAGCTTTATTGAATATTCCTCACAACTTTTCATGTTGTCTGTGAATAAAAACAATTTTACCTCCTCCTGTCCAGTCTGTATGCCCTCTTATTGGTTTATTTCTCTCTGCCTTACCACACTGGCTAGAACTTCCAGTACACCTGGCTAGTACTTGGTACACCTGCATTGACATGGCGAAGGCCATGATCCACTTGCCTTGTTCCAGATCTCAGGGGAACGGCATTCAGTGTCTCACCACTTAAACGTAGTGTTAGCTGTAGATTATTTGTAGATACTGTTTTATGGGCTTTATGTTTCAGAAGTACCCCTCCAGAAAGCCTTTATCATACATGGATGTTGAATTTTGTCAAACGCTTTATGTGTATCTATTGAGATGATCATATGGTTTTTCCTTTTTAATCTTTTAATATGATGATATATACCAGTTGATTTTGGGATGTTAAACCAAACTTGCCTTTTTTGGGGGATAAATCCCACGTGGACATAATATGTTATCCTTTTAGCATATTGTTAGATTCAATTTCCTAAATTTTGTTAGAACAGTTTACGTATATATGCATGAGAAATATTGGTTGGCCTACAGTTTGCTTTTCTTTTCTTTTTTTTTTTTTTAACACGTACCTTTATTTTTTTTTTATATATATTTTTATTTATTTCTAGGAGAGAGGGAGACAGCGTGAGCAGGGGAGGGTCAGAGAGAGAGGGAGACACAGGCTTTGAAACAGGCTCCAGGCTCTGAGCTGGCAGTCAGCACAGAGCCCGATGCGGGGCTCGAACCCACGAACCGCGATATCATGACCCGAGCGAAAGTCGGACGCTTAACCGACTAAGCCACCCAGGCGCCCCTACAGTTTGCTTTTCTTATCATATTTCTGTGTGGTTTTGGTATTAGGGTAATGCTGGTCTCATATAATGAGTTGGGAATATTCCTTCCTCATATGTCTTCTGGAATATTTAATATAGGAATGATATTATTTCTTCTTTAAATGTTTATAGATTTACGAGTGGAGCTATTTGGACTTGGTCATGGGAAGCTTTTATAAGCTCAAGTTTGAAAGTAGATATACTGCTATTTAAGTTATCTATTCTTGAATGAGCTTTGGTAATTTGTGAGAGGGGAATTTCCCATTTAACAGAAGTTTTCCAATGCCTGGGCATAAAGTTGTTCATAATATTTCTTTGTTGTCTTTTTAATATCTTTAAGATCCATAGGATGTCTTCTCTTTCATTCCCTATAATGGCATTTGCTGTCATCTCTCCCTTTTCCTGCTCAGGCTGTCTAGGTTCAATTTTATCAACCTTAAAGAACCAGCTTTTAATTTTATTGATTTTCTCTATTACTTTTTTCTTTTCTATTTTATTGTTTTCTCTTTATTATTTTGTTTCTTCTGCTTACTTTGGATTTAATGTTCTAGTTTTTTAAGGTGAAAGTTATAATCATTGATTTAAGACCTTTCATCATTTTCAGTATAAGCATTTTTAGTACTATGAATTTGCCTCTAAACTCTGCACTAGATGGATCCCTCAAATATTGGTACGTTGTATTTAATTTTTATTTATTTTTTTTTTTTTAATGTTTTATTTATTTCTAGGAGAGAGAGAGAGAGAGAGAGACAGCGTGAGCAGGGGAGGGTCAGAGACAGAGGGAGTCACAGACTGAAACAGGCTCCAGGCTCTGAGCTGGCAGTCAGCACACAGCCCGACGCGGGGCCCGAACTCACGCACCACGAGATCATGACCTAAGCGAAAGTCGGACGCTTAACCAACTAAGCCACCCAGGCACCCCATGTATTTAATTTTAATTCCATTCACAATACTGTCTAATTTACCTTTTGGTTTCTTCTTTGAACCATAAACTATTTAGATAGGCGTTGTCTCACTTCCATCTGTTGTGAATTTTCTAGATATATTTCTGTTAGTGATAACTTAATTCTAGGGCATTAGACAATAAATTTAGTTTTTGGCCTGGGGCAAGAGTCAGCAAACTTTTTCTGTAAAAGCCCAGATAGTAAATATTTTAAACTTTGTGGACCAAATCTGTATATTGATTTTTTTTAACCCTTAAAAAATATAGAACCATTTATAATTCATAGACTGTACACAAACGGGCTACTGGCTGGATTTGGCCTATGGACTGTGGTTCGGGCCTAAGTGATCTGTCTTAGAAATGTTGCATGTGTATCTGTGAAAGAATATATATTCTGCTGTTGCTACAGTTGGAAAGTTTTTGATAATTATTAAAAGAGTTCTTCTTCACCTCTCCATTTTTGGGGGGCTCTAATTACATGTATAATTACACTACTTGATATTGTCCCAAAGATCAAGTAGCTAGACAAGCCCATGGAAGGAAATAACAAAAATAAGATCAGAAATCAGAAGTAAAAGAAGAGAGAATTGTTAATTGAAAATTGATTCTTTGTAAAAAGCAAAACAGATAAACTTATAGCAAATATAGCAGCAGTAAACAGAAATAAAATGAAGATAAGCAGAATTCTGATTGAGAAAAGGAAGAGTATAAAGAGATTTGAAAATTATAAGAGAATATGATGCATAACTGGTTTATGCAGCCTTATGTGACTAAAACGAAAAATCTTGATGAGTTAGATCATTTCCACTGCTATTTAAGAAGACACACAAACATGCTCATTAGAGAGTTATTTCTTTCTTTTTATGTTTTTGTTTTAGTTTTGAGAGAGAGACAGGGTGCAAGTGTGGGGACAGGCAGAGCGAGATGGAGACACAGAATCTGAAGCAGGCTCCAGGCTCTAAGCTGTTGGCACAGAGCCCAACGTGGGGCTCGAACCCACGACTATGAGATCATGACCTGAACCGAAGTCTGATGCCTAACTGACCAAGCCACGCAGGCGCCCCTAGAGTTATTTCTTTTTTTTTTTTTTTTTTATGTTTTATTTATTTCTAGGAGAGAGAGAGAGAGAGACAGCATGAGCATGGGAGGGTCAGAGAGAGAGGGAGTCACAGACCGAAACAGGCTCCAGGCTCTGAGCTGTCAGTCAGCACAGAGCCCGACGCGGGGCTCGAACCCACGAACCACGAGATCATGACCTAAGCGAAAGTCGGACGCTTAACCGACTAAGCCACCCAGGCGCCCCCCCTAGAGTTATTTCTAACAAAAGCATCAGGCCCAAATTGTTTTAAGGTAGCATTCCCTAAAATTGTCAAGGAACAAGTAATTCCCATATTCTGCAAACTATCTTAAAGCTTTCAAAAAGGAGGGGGAAGCTTCTCTGTTTGTTTAACAGAGATAATTTAATTGATAGTTGAGGGGCGCCTGGGTGGCTTAGTTTGTTAAGCGTCTGACTTTCGCTTTGGTCATGATCTCTTGGTTCTTGGGTTCGAGCCCCGCGTCGGGCTGTCTGCTGACTGCCAGCTCAGAGCCTGGAGCCTGTTTCCGTCTGTGACTCCCTCTCTCTCTGACCCTCCCCTGCTCACGCTGTCTCTCTCTCTCTCCTACAAATAAATAAAACATTAAAAAAAAAAAAAGATAATTGCTATTGTGCATGATACTGTTTTTTCCCTTGTTTTCTTTAAATGATTATTAGTTTTGGTTTGCATATTTTGTGTAAAGGAAAACTAGTTCTTAAAAAATGGATTTATCAAGAGGCGCCTGGGTGGCTCAGTCGGTTAAGCGTTCGACTCCAGCTCAGGTCATGATCTCGTGGTTCATGAGTTCGAGTCCTACATCAGGCTCTTTGCTGACAGCTCAGAGCCTGGAACCTGCTTTGTATTCTGTCTCCCTCTCTCTCTGCCCCTCCCCCACTCATGCTTGCACATGTGTTCTCTCTCTAAAAAAAAAATTAAAAACAATTTTTTAAAATTCTTTTATCTTATGTCCAACAACCTCATTGAATTATTTTATTGCTTCTGATGTCCCCGTCTATTCCTTGGCTGCCACGTGACTCTTTGGACCGTGGTTTAAGCAGATGACAAGTTTATAAGGTTTACACAATAGGAAATTATGTGATTGCAAATTCCACTGTGTTATGAGAGGGGAAGAGTTTAAGAAGGGATTGGCCTGCTGACTAACCAGATATCCATTAACCGCATCACATCTCTACTGTCTTTTGGGAAGGCCCGTTGAATTGTCTCTCCACACATGCCCCTAACTCCATTCTGACCTACAGTCTTCCCTTTGTGATTGCAGATGGAAACTTTCTAAAAGAAGCAGGTTACTCTCCCGCTCAGAATTCTTCTCCAGCTCTCTGCTCCTAGATTCGGAGGCCAGTCATTCTTTTACTTAGACACTCATCAGCCAACACTGGGGAGGTCTTTATCAAAAGGATGGGCTTCCCTGGGATCTAAGACTTTATTTGCCCCTTCACTGCCTTTCTACCCCCACCCTGCCCCCTTCAGCTCTGTGTGGTTCTCCAAATGTGCTGTTCCCGTTCTTGCCTGCGTGCCCTTGTGTGTGTGTGCACGCGCACACACATACACACATACACACACACACACACACACACACACACACACACACACACACATATGCCATTCTCTCCCTGGGGAATTATGTTCGAGCTCTTGGTGTTTTGGTAGTGACTTTCCTTTCCTCTCTTGCAGCTCTTAGCACTCTGATTGCAGAGGTCCGCCCGAGTGCACTCTCCCAAGGCCCCTGGGGCTGTGGCCCAGTGTCTTTCGTTTGGCTACACCCTCAGTTCCCTGCACAGTGCCTGGGAGTACATGTACCCCACCAGGCACGCAGAGAACGTTTATTGAATTGAATTAGCTGGCTCCTTTGTTCTGCCTTTCTGTGCCTGGGATTTTGGATGCCAACATCCAGCTAAGTCATGTTTGTGTTAAACATGAATTGAAATGCAATTACAGCTGGCAGTGTGGTTTGAGAGCCGAGTAACAGAGTAAATAAGAAGGGTGACTTAGTCAGAAGTGCCAGTTCATCTCCTTTGCTTTCCTGTCTCCTGAGTGTGACGCATGAGCAGCGCAGGTTCAAGTGTGTTCCCTTATACCCCAGTGCTTTAACTCTTCCCACCTTCCTGGTCTTACTGGCTCTCTTCCAAGGGCCCCTTGGTCAAAACCGACCAGCAGCCCAGAGCCAGGCCCTGCGCCCAGGTGGTTGCCGCCAGCAGGAGACTGTCCTCCCCACTGCAGGTGGCTTCTGCTGAGAGCTGGGGCAGAGGTGGGGCCAGCAGCAGGGGGCAGGGAAGCCTGGGCCAGGGTGCAGGCCAGCCCTCTTCCTGAAGGCCTGGGGGGAGCCATGTGGAGTCGCTGGATTTTCTGCTGATCCCAGGATTCCTAGTGTTTGCTCTTTTCTTAATCAGACCCTGCTGGGGCCCTAGCTAAGGCAAAACGAGTGCGGCTTACCAAAGACGTTGCCTCCTGATCTTAGACCCATTTGGGCTTTATTTGACTTTATTGAATTGCATTCAGAACCTGCATCTTACAAACCGACCTACTTTGAGGTCAGTTGAATTGGCTGGATAGAGAAACTTCCTTCTTGTTCTGGAGAAGGCACTTAAATGTCTTGGAGTCTCAAGGTGGGGGTCTCCAGAATCTTTAAGACCCGTGCAGTTGCTTGTTAATGAGCATTCATAGGGCCTCCCTGTGTCAGCTGACACGCTCCTTTGAATAAGCCTGCTCCCCTGAGTTCAGAGGCCTCCTGAAACTTCAGAGATGGAGCCAAAGAGGAAAGGAAGCATTCACTGACCAGCAGGCATTTATAGAGCCCCTACCAAGTGTAGATCCTGTGCTGGGTCCTGGGAATCGTGAACGTCAGATATGGTCCCTGCCTGCACGCAATTTACAGACCTGGGCAAAAGAGAAGAGGTGCACGTCCTTGGGTAGCCCTCTTCCTTCCCGAGATGAATCCTCCCAAGAGAGTCCTCGTTCCCTCTCCTTCCTGCCTGGGTTCTTGCTTGTGAATCCCTCTCATTCTTCCTCCCTCTCCCTCTTTTCTGTGCACACAAACATACTGTGGTGCCTTCTGTTCCTAGAAACAGACACAGCACCCCACCCCCCATCGCCATCCCGTCCCCTCCAGCTGCTGTCTTAATAGTCCTTTCCTTCGGAGGCTGTTTCTGCTTCTGCCCCTCCTGCTCTTCGTTATGTCTCCCTCGATGGCTTTTTCCTAATTCTTATTCTTCTTGATCTCATCTCAACTTTGGACACTGTTGGCCAGTTCCTTCCTTCCTGAACATAATCCATTTTCTGAATGCAGAACTAGCGTATGCTCCCCATAGACCATTTGGAAGATAGAAAGTACAAGGAAGGAAAAAAAAAAAGTGGTTTGTAATCCTACCACTCAGAGGAACAATGTTGGTAACATTGTGACCTGTGTCTTTTAGTTTTTTCTTCTGTGTGTGTGTGTGTGTGTGTGGAGGGGGGCAGGGTTCAGCAGTCCTGGGATTCTGCTGTCCTATTTCTAAGGTCTGTACCACATACCATGCTTATCAGTGCATTGTGTGTTTTAGTGTCTTCTTGCACAATTTTCTTAGGTCATCAAATATTCTTCTCCAGCCCTTCTTTCTTGAAATACTCTTATCCCTGGAATGTGATTTCAGCTGCTTTCTACCTTGTTCTTCTCTGATATCCCCTCCTGTGTCCTCTGTCTCCCCCACGGTGACCTCGCAGACTGTGTCCCAGCCTCCTTCCCGGTGCGCTCTCCTCCAGCCTGAGTCCTGGCCACCCAGAGCGGAGCCGCGTCCTCAGGCGGACAGCCTGTGCTCAGGCCACGGTGTTTAGCCAGGCCCACGTTTCCGTCTTCCCACTAGACTCGCCCACGTATTGCGGTGGTGACACTCGACCTGAGTATTCCCAGACTGAAGCATCTTCTGTTTCCTTACCACTGCCCAGCCGGCCCCCCCGCCCACAACCGCCCCTGCTGCCAACTCCTTCTACCAGGTGGAAACCAGACTCTTCCTGCCCCGCTGCAAGCAGGTTCTTGGATTCTACCTCCGCATCATCTTTTGCACCATCCTTTTCTGTCTCTACTGTCCCCAAGGTCAGCCTCATTATTCGGGTCCCAGGTGGCCTCTTCCGAGAGGACTCTGGTCCCTCTCTTCTCGGTTTCAGGGTTTGTCCTTGAAGCATCGGGGCAAGTCCTAATTCCTGCACCTGCTCTGCTCCCCCAGGCTCTGGCTCCTCTCACCTGATGCTCCTCGATGCCTCCCACCTGATGCTGCTCCACTTCCTTTTCCCACCCCACCCCCTCCCCGCACCCTGATGCGCTTTCTCCTTCTGAGCACTTCCCTCCATTATAGTACTAAGGAAACTGCCCTCACTCTTCCAGTAACCCCGGCTACTGCTGCGTCTGTGCCAGTGCTAGTTGTTCCTAGATAGTATTTCCTTCTCACAACGACCCTGTGAAGTTACTGTTAGAATCTTCTTTTACACGAAGAAAACAAAGCCCGAGAGAGCTCCAGGGCCCTTCTTGAGATCACACAACAGGTGTGGATGAGCGGAGATCAGACCCCGGTCCCCTGCATGTACACACTGTACCCTCAGTGCTGAGTCAGCTTATCTGTTGGCCTTCCTCTGAGGGAGGGACCGTGTCTTACTCATATTCGTGTATGCCGAAGACCACGGCGCAGTGCCTTGCATATCTAAGTGCTTGGTAAATATCTGCCGGAGGGGAAGTAAAGACTTGGGGCCCGAAGAGATGAATTGCACCCTAGCGATGACTGCACACGCAGGTAGAGGTCTCTGTTAAAGCTGGGTCAGCCTGCCTGCCTGAGCGTGGGAAGGAGCGTTTCTGCTACATCAATGCCAGTATTTGCCACTGATTAAGGGCTTACCGTGTTCTAGCTGCTGGGCAAAGCACTCTGTTTGCACTGTCTCTTTTAATAATTACTACAACTGCCTGAGATAGAATCTCTTGTTTCCATTTACAGAGGCACAAGCTGAGGCTCAGACAGGTTGAGGAACTCAGCCAAGGTCACACAGCTACTAAGTGGTGAAGCCATGACTGGACCTCCTATCTGTCCAGTACCAAAGCCCATGTTCTAAACTGCTACGTTCTGCAGCTTTCCTGGCCCAGGAGAGTAGGTTGGGTGGTGTGAGGTGTAGGTGGCTATCCCAGAGTCCCGCGAGGGACTTTGAAATACTGGGCTTTGGGTAGCAGAGACAGAGAGGAAACTAGCCTTATGAGCAGCTACTGTTTTCTTCTCTCTTCTTTATTCAGCAGATGCATCCTTCATAATAATTCTCTCTAACTCTCTGGGTCCTGTGGTAGAGAGAGGATTAGTGAGCCCTGTCCTTTTTTTTTTTAATTAAAAATATCTTTATGACATTTAAAAAATTATAAAAGCTCATTTCAGAAAATCCAAATCATATAGAATTATATGAACTGAAGAATGAGAATATTACCTTTCTTCTTAATCCTGTGCATATTGTTAACAGTTTAGAGGTATCCTTCTAGACTTGGCTGTCTTTTTTTCCTCCTTTTTCGCACAAAAAAATTGTATTTACTTTAATGAAATAAGGGATACAAAAATCATCTTATTTTAAAAAATCAAATAATACAACTGAAAGCTGAAGCCCTCTCTGCCACACCCCTAATTTCTGTTGGCTGCTCTCATCCGTTTGCTCTTTTCTTTCTTTTCCCTCGGCACTTACGTGTTTAAATGATTTACAGAACTATGTTGTTGTAACTTGACTTTTTGATATAAATTAGATCATGGAGCAATCTCCTGCTTTATTTTTCCCAAGTGATGCGTATGCCGGTTAGATCTTTCTAGATTAGTGTGAGTAGGACTAACACATTCTCGTTCCCTGGAGTGTGATGTTCGCTCTACAGGCATCCTCCCGATGCCCAGGGTAGTCTTCCGGTTTTTCACTGCAAAGAGCCTCAGAGCACGCCCCCTTGTTTGGGTTGCCAGATTTGGCAAAAAAAAAAAAAATAAAAAAAAAAATAATAATAATAATTGGATCCCCAATGAAATTTGAAAATTTCTTAAATTTGAAAAAATTATTCACTGTTTATCATTTATCTGAAATTCAAATTCAAACACAGAGCTGTGTTTCTATAGCAGCTCTCTGCCTTGTGTACATTTGTGAGTATTTGAAGGCCCCACTCCTTTTTTTCTTAAGGTGTCTATGATATCTGATTTTTTTAAATGTTTATTCATTTCTGAGAGAGAGAGTGTACACAAGTGGGGGAGGGGCAGAAAAGGCAGGAGACACAGAATCGGAAGCAGGCTCCAGGTTCCAGCTGTTAGCACAGAGCCCAACGTGGGGCTTGAACTCACAAACCATGAGATCATGACCTGAGCTGAAGTCGGAGCTTAACTGACTGAGCCACCCTGGCACCCCAATCTGATTTTTTTAAATTAAAAGTTGTATTACTAAATATTTCATATACAGTTGTCCTTGAATAAGGGGGTTGGGGCACTGACCCCCCCCCCCACTGGCACAATTGAAAATCCATATGTAACTGCTGAGTCCTCAAAAACTTACCTACTAATAGCCTTCTGTTGACCAGAAGCTTTACTGATAATGTAAGCAGTCAATTAACATCTGTTTTTGTTATATGTATTATGTACTGTATTCTGACATAAAGTAAGCTAGAGAAAAAAGTTATTAAGAAAACAGTAAGAGAAAGAAAATATATTTATAGTACCAAACTGTATTTATCGCCAAAAAAAAAAAAAAAAATTCACAAAGAAGCAGATCCACGTAAACTGGTGTTGTTCAAGGGTCAACTGTATATAGAAAAGTAGAGAAAATAATGTAACAAATAGCCATGTAACTATCATATAGCTTCTTCAGATATTAATGTTTCACTAAGTTTATGTGAGATCTTTGTTTTTTTTTTCAATGAGAGAGAAAACCTTATTGGTGCCTATATACCCTCCAGCCCATGCATCCTTCTTTACTCAGAGTAACTACTGAGTTTGGTATTTTTCATTCTTACACATTCTTCCTTTTTTCAAACTTTATATAGATGACTTCCATGTGGAATCTATTATCATATTGTACGTATTTTTCAACCTTTTCTTTTGCTAAGCATTGTTTTTTTTTTAAGATTTATCCTTGCTGATATGTATGGCTCTAGTCGATATATTTCCAAGGCTGTATAAAAATCTGTTGCATGAATATACTGTGACGTATGTATTCATCCTTCCGTTGGTAAAGATTTGGGTTATTTCTAATAATTTACTATTATAAACCGTGTTGCAAATAATACCTTCATATCTTTGTGCTAAGAATTTCTCTAGGGAACACTTTAGGTGTGGAATTGCTGGGTCATTTTCATCTTACTGAATTTAGTTAATGTGTTCTCCAAAGTGGCTGTGCCAGTTTGTGCCCTACTCATTTCTGTCAGATATTTACAGTTTAGTCAGTGGTTTGCTTTGAATGATTTAACATTGTCATTTTTAATTTGCATTTCCTCCCATGGCTTCTCCGTATTGTATATCATTTTTCTTTTGGATTATCTCTTTTTCACATTGATTGGTAGGACTTCTTTATTTATTTCAGATATTAATCCGACGTCAGTCACACATTGCTCATAGTCTGAGGCTTGTCTTTTTACTGTTTTTAGTGTCCTTTGTGGTACTGAGGTTTTAAGTTTCAGGGTAGTAAAATTCATCAATCTTCTTTTCCATGGATTTTTCCTACATGCGTGTCCATTTCTTTATTTTTTTAATTTTTTAAATGTTTTTTATTTATTTCTGAGAGAGAGAGAGACTGCGTGAGCAGGGGAGGGTCAGAGAGAGAGGGAGATACAGACTCTGAAACTGGCTCCAGGCTCTGAGCTGTCAGCACAGAGCCTGATACGGGGCTCAAACCCACGAACCGTGAGATCATGACCTGAGCCAAAGTCAGACGCTTAACCGACTGAGCCACCTAGGCACCCCATACATGTCCATTTCTTTAAGAATTTCCCCCATTGAAATCATAAAAATTGTGTTTACATTTTTTTCTAAAAGCTTTAAAATGTTGCTTTTCATAATCTTTAATCTACCCAGAACTTGTTTTTATGTGACGTAGAGCTCTAATTTAATGTTTCATGTCACAGTGACCAGCAGACATCAGAGTGGTATTGATTGAAGAGTTCATGCTTGGCCACTGTTGCGTCGTCTGCAGCTCTGTCATAGAGTGTGGCCTAGAGGAACCTGCCTCTGCGTGGGTGCCAGCCAGCCACAAGGCACTTGCTGCTGCTGTCCACGCCAGTCTCCGTGCGGAGATCCAGGGCTGTGTCCTGGCCTGGCCATCTGGACGTGGCAGAGGCAGGGGCACTGTGGCCCCGGCCATGTCTCCTGATGACCCAGGATGGAGAGGACATTCCCACTTTGCTGCAGCCAAGCACCCTGCCCATGTTTACATCCCGTTTCCCCGCTTACGGCTTTGCAGTCCCCAAGAACTAATTCCTCTGTGCGTCCGCCTTTCCCCACCAGCCAGTGCAGAAACAGGGCTCCTGGTTTCTGGGGGTGTCCCCGGGGGCCTTTGCTTTCCTCCACCCAGACCCACCTCAAGAATCCGCCTTCTCTGTGCCTGCTGGAGTCACGGCAGCTGCAAAGATGGGTGTTGTGTAGAGCCCCTCACGTGCCAGCCATAGTCTTTGTTCATTTTCTCACCGTCCACTCTTTTCCTTAGTCACTCGGCCAGTTGGCAAATACCTGATTGGGTACTCCCGGCTGGTATCAGGGGGCCAGTATCAGCCAGGCCCCCAGTGAAGAGAACGTTCCACACAACCAGGTTCCAGAGGGAACCCCAGGAACGAAGCCAGGGAGGCAGGACATCGCAGAGACTGAGGGAGGTGGAGCAGTCTCAGGACAGAGTTATGCATTCATTTCTTTTGCTAAAAAATATTAGATCCCCCAGCTGAAAATCTGTGGCAGACTTGAGCTGGCCGTTCGGGATACAGAATGATAAAATAATGCAAATGAAATCAAAACCAAACAACAACCAAGAGTTCTGGACTCGTTGTCAGTCAGATGGCTCTTTCTACCATAGAGTTTTAGAAAGCCTTTTGGGTGCCCCGCCTGTCAGGGAGTCAGAAGGGAGGCTCCCCGTCTCCCTGCTGTGCCTAAACCGCTCTGAGTAAGAGTTGAAATGGCTTCACGGTTGGCCACAGTCTACCTGGGCCAAGTATCTGTGTTTCCACAGTGGATGATCTAACACATCAAGAGCCCTTTGAACTTCACTCTTATTCATAGCGTCAGCCAGGTATTTCCTTTGGAATGTCTGCAGTTTCCCGGCCACTTTGATTGTTTCGTGCCTGCCAGATACATCTTCGAATGGTGGGTGGGCCCCCTTCAGACACCAGGGTGTGAACTGGCTGGCCAGTCTGCTAGTTAGCCTGGTGCTGAGCCATGGTGTCTTTTGAGAACCCCTCGTTAGGCAAGGCGTACTAGATGCTGACATTGAAGACCCGTTGATGGCTGTACGATTTACTGCACAGCCCCTCTCCGGGCAGCTTAGTTGGGTAGCTGATTTACTAAGTGTTTCTCAAGCTTAAATCCAACAGATCGTTATTTCTCACCCCATCAAACTAAGTCTTTTAGATTGTTGTTTTTCTTACTATAAAAGCTACATAGAGTCAAAAGGTACACACTTCCAGTTATAAAATACGGCAGTCATGGGGAGTGAGGTCCAGCAGGGTGACTATAGTTAATATACTGTGTTGCATATTTGGGAGACTAAATCTCAGAACAAAAAAAAAATTGTGTAACTATGTGCGGTGATGGATGTTAGCTACACTTATCCTGGTGATATTTCACAGTATAGACAAATATCGAATCACTGTGTTGTACACCTGAAACTAGTATAACGTTGTATGTCAGTTATACCTCAATTAAGAAAGAACACCAAAAAATACCCATAAATCTCAACCGCTCACAACCAAACAGTAGTTAATGCTTTGCTTTATATTTGTCTAGATCTTTTTAAATATAGATTATTTTTAAGAAAGAAAATATAATGGGGCACCTGGGTGGCTCAGCTGGTTAAGCGTCCGACTTCGGCTCAGGTCATGATCTCACGGTTCGTGGGTTCGAGCCCCGCGTCAGGCTCTGTGCTGACAGCTAGCTCAGAGCCTGGAGCCTGTTTCAGATTCTGTGTCTTCCCCTCTCTCTGACCCTCCCCTCCTCCTGCTGTCTCTCTCTCTCCCTCAGAAATAAATAAAACATTAAAAAAAAAGAAACAAAATATAAGATTGTACTATATAAGCCATTTTATAACTTTGTCTTTCCCCTTGAACTTTTCTGTGTTCCTGGGTATGTGTCCTCAAAATTGTTTCCAGGGGCTGCTGAATCATCCACTGTAAAGGTGTTCTTTAACCATTAGGAATTTATCGCTCCCAACTTTTGCCTTTATTTTGTTAATGTTTTATTTATTCTTGAGAGAAGGAGAAAGAGACAGAGTGCAAGCAGGGGAGGGGCAGAGAGAGAGGGAGGCACAATCTGAAGCAGGTTCCAGGCTACAAGCCATCAACGCAGAGCCCGACTCAGGACTCAAACTCATGAACCGTGAGATCGTGACCTGAGCCTAAGTTGGACACTTAACCGACTGAGCCACCCAGGTGCCCCCACTCAACTTTTTTTTTTTTTAATATTTTTATTTATTTCTAGGAGAGAGAGAGACAGTGTGAGCAGGGGAGGGTCAGAGAGAGAGGGAGACACAGACTCCTAAATAGGCTCCAGGCTCTGAGCTGGCAGTCAGCACAGAGCCCGACTCGGGGCTCGAACCCACGAACCTCGAGATCATGACCTAAGCGAAAGTCAGACGCTTAACCGACTAAGCCACCCAGGCGCCCCTTGCCTTAAACACTGTGCCCCAGGGGACATATAGATAACACTCCTCCCATCTGACCCCCCTCCGGTCACAAAGTCTCCCTTTCTGTCCCCTTGGCCCATCTGCCTGGTTTCTACCCTGTCTTCATGGTAGCTGTTCCTTTGCCATGCAAGGCTCTTCCTTTAGATCTCACGTGACAGCGTTCTTCTTGTCATCCAGGCACCAACACCTCATCAGAGAGAGCCTCCCTCGTCACCCCACTTGAAGCAGACTCTTTAGTCATTGTCCCCGTTCCCCTGTTTTACTTTATAAAGGCACTTACTACTCCCTAAAATTATCTTACATATCTGATTGTTTATGTATTTATTGAGTGTCTTCCCCCATCGAGACTGTAACCTTTGGGGTCAGTGACCAGGTTCGTCTTGTTCAACTGCCTGTTGTCTGCACCGTGATCAGAGCTGGGCACTCAGAAGTGCAATATGAATGGACAAATGATGTGTGTACTCTTGTGTACACATCTGATCTCTTCCTGAGGCTCTCCGCCCAGGAGTGGAATTCCTTGGTCACATTGTGACCCATGTCTAAATTTTAAGGCATGTCTAAATAGACCCATGTCTATTTTTAAGGCATTTGATATGTGGCACTAAATTAATCTAATTTAAAGTTACGCCACTTTTCTGTCTCTCTCTCTCTCCTAGAAATAAATAAAACATTTAAAAAAAAAGGGGGGGGCGCCTGGCTGGCTTAGTTGGTTAAGCACCCGACTTTCGCTTAGGTCATGATCTCGCGGTTTGTGGGTTTGAGCCCCACGTTGGGCTCTGTGCTGACTGCCAGCTCAGAGCCTGGAGTCTGTTTCAGTCTGTGACTCCCTCTCTCTCTGACCCTCCCCTGCTCACACTGTCTCTCTCTCTCTCCTAGAAATAAACAAAACATTTAAAAATAAATAAATAAATAAAGTTACACCACTTTATACTTACGCCAGAAGCAGCTGGAGTGACTCTTCCCCCCATAGCCTCTCCTGACTATTGCCATCTCCCCTCTTTTAAACATGTCTTTGTTAGTTTGATAAAGAAAACTGACATCTTGTCACTTGAAAATAATAATTATGCAGGTGGAACATATTTTCACATTTCTTGGCCATTCGTCTTGCTTCTGTGAACTGCTGGTTCAAGGCCACAGTCCGTTCCTTGATGGAGTATTCGTCTTGTCCCTGTGGCTTTCTAAGAGCTGTGTAGATAGGTTCTCTCATAGGCTTCTTGGTAAGAAGATTTCCCCTGCCCCCCACACACTTAATATATCATGGACACAATTATAAATATACCACATCCTTTTTAAGAACCGAATACTCTATGACATAGGCATACCATAATTGATTGAGCCAGGACCCGTTCATTCCTCAGTTTCTTCCTTGATGAAATAGATAGTAACTGATTATCATTCAGCATAAGTCATAGTGTTATTGTGTCAATGTATTACTTACTGTAATGACTTACGGTGAATGAAATACTGGACTTTGAGAGGCTCCAGAATGTACACCGTGAATGTTAGGGAATGGAGTGTTATTACCCACAACACAGGGGGGCACAGTGGAGCAGACTGGACAGTAGAGCTGTCTATGAGGCTGCTGTGGCATCAGGCAAAAGTCCAGCGTGCCCCCCCACCCCAGGGAGGCCCGAGCTGGGTGTCGACCCTCCAGAGAAGCAATAGCACTGCTTCTCGCTGAGGTCGACTTGCTCCTACTTTTCTTGGTTTCCATGTTCTTGTGTCCCAGTTCTGGTTGCATCTGCCCACCCTCCCCCTTACAGAGGTGAGCTCCAGGACCTTTGTGTCCCCCGAGCAGAGGAATGCAGTGAAAACACAGGGCCTTACCCGAGTGTAGAGGACCTTTTAGAACCATTAGAGCCACATGATCCTCCCAGTAGATACTGAAAAAACATTTGACAAAACACGGTGTCCTTTCTTGAGAAAAACCCTCAAGAAAGTAGGGATAAAAGGATCATAATGGCCATATATGAAAGACCCACAGCTAATATCATCCTCAGTAGGGAAAAAGGTCATCTTTTTCTTCCCCCTAAGGTCAGGAGCACGACAAGGATGTCCACTCTCACCACTTATTCAACATAGTGTAGGAAGTCTTAGCCTCAGCAATCAGACACCACAAAGAAATAAAAGGCATCCAGATTGGCAAGAAGGAGTCAAATTTTGACTCTTCCCAGATGACAGGATACCTACCCTATGTGGGAAACCCAAAGACTCCACCAAAAACCTGCTAGAACTGATACATGAATTCAGCAGAGTTGTAGGATATGAAATCAATGTACAGAAATCACTTGCATTTCTTTTTTTTTTTTAAGTTTATTTATTTATTTTGAGAGAGAGAGAGAGAGACAGTGTGAGCAGGGGAGGGTCAGAGAGAGAGGGAGACACAGAATCTGAAACAGGCTTCTGGCTCTGAGCTATCAGCACAGAGCCCAACGCGGGGCTCTAACTCATGAACCATAGGATCATGACCTGAGCTGAAGTCGGACGCTTAACCGACTGAGCCACCCAGGCGCCCCTGAAATCAGTTGCATTTCTATACAAATAATGAAGCAACAGAAAGAGAAATCAGAAATTGATCCCATGTACAATTGCACCAAAAACCATAAAATGCCTAGACATAAACCTAACCAAGGAGGTGAAAAATCTATACACTAAAACCTATAGAAAGCTTATGAAAGAAATTGAAGAAGACACCAAAAAATGGAAAAACATTCCATGCTCATGGATTGGAAGAACAAATATTGTTAAAGTGTCTATACTACCCAAAGCAATCTACATATTCAGTGCAATCCCTATCAAAATAGCCAGCTTTCTTCACAGAGCTAGACCAAACAGTCATAAAATTTATATGGAACCAGAAAAGACCCCGAATAGGCAAAGCAATCCTGAAAAAGAAAACCAAAGCTGGAGACATCACAATTCCAGGCTTCAAGCTGTATTACAAAGCTGTAATCATCAAGACATTATGGTACTAGCACAAGAACAGACACATCGATCAATGGAAAAAAATGGAGAACCCAGAAATGGACCCACAAACATACGGCCAACTAATCTTTGACAAGGCAGGAAAGACTGTCCAATGGAAAAAAGACAATCTCATCAGCAAGTGGGCCTGGGAGAACTGGACAGCATAATGCAGACGAATGAGCCTGGACCACTTTCTTACACCATACACAAAAATAAACCCAAAATGGATGAAAGACCTAAACATAAGACAGGACCTAGAGGAGAAAGCAGGCAAAAACCTCTTTAACCTCAGCTGTAGTGACTTCTTACTTGACATGTCTCCAGAGGCAAGGGAAACAAAAGCAAAAATCAACTATTGGGACCTCATTAAGATAAGAAGCTTCTGCACAGTAAAGGAAACAATCAGCAAAACTAAAAGGCAACTGATGAATGGGAGAAGGTATTTGCAAATGACATATCAGATAAAGGGTTAGTATCCAAAATCTTGAAAGAATTTATCAAGCTCAACACCCAAAAAACAATTAATCCAGTAAAGAAATGGGCAAAAGACATGAATAGACACTTTTCCAAAGAGACATCCAGATGACTAACGGACACATAAAAAACTGCTCAACATCACTCAGCACAAGGGAAATACAAATCAAAACCACAATGAGGTATCACCTCACACCTGTCAGAATGGCTAACATTAACAACTCAGGCAACAACAGATGTTGGTGAGGATGTGGATAAAGAGGAAATATTTTGCACTGCTGGTGGAAATTCAAAATGGTACAGCCTCTCTGGAAAACAGTAAGGAGGTTCCTCAAAAACTAAAAATAGAACTACCCTATGGCCCAGCAATTGCATTACTAGGTATTTATCCAAAGGATATAGGAGTGCTGTTTTGAAGGGGCACATACACTCTAATGTTTATAGCAGTGCTGTTGACAATAGCCAAAGTATGGAAAGAGCCCAAATGTCCATCAACTGATGAATGGATAAAGAAGATGTCCACATCTCTCTCTCTCTCTCTCTCTCTCTCTCTCTCTCTCTCACACACACACACACACACACACACACACACACACACACAATGGAGTACTCCTTAACGATCAAAAAGAGTGGAATCTTGCCATTTGCAGCAATGTGGATAGAACTAGAGTGTACTATGCTAAGCAAAATAAGTCACTCAGAGAAAGACAAATATCATATGACTTCACTTGTAAGTGAAATTTAAGATACGAAACAGATGAACATAAGGGAAGGGAAGCAAAAATAATATAAAAACAGGGAGACAAACCATAAGAGACTCTTAAATACAGAGAACAAACTGAGGGTTGCTGGTGTAGTGTTGTGTGGGGAGAAGAGCTGAAGTGGGGAGAGGCATTAAGGAGGAGACTTCTTGGAATGAGCACTGAGTGTTATATAGAAGTGATGAATCACTAGATTCTGTTCCTGAAATCATTATTGCACTATATGTTATCTAACTTGGATTTAAATTTTAAAAATAAATAAATAGTAAAAAAAAAACAAAACATTAGAGTCAATAGACTTAAGTCTCACAAGACAAGGAAGGTGTTACAACGTTAAAATTAATTTCACTGTTTTCTTCCATACTTCCATCACCAAAGCAAAACCCTCCAAACCGACATGCTTCCGGAAGCATTCATAAGCATTACCTTTTCTATAGCACTTGGTACTGAGCTGATGCCTTATGCTCCCAGCCTCTTTTCACTGTGGTGACAGTGGTGGGTCTCTGAAGTGGCCCTGAGCGGTTCTTTCTGTTTGGGTGATGTTCTTCTGGTATCTTCCAGGTATGCCCCCTTGTGGCTCATCAACTGCCCCAAAGGCAGGGCCCTTAGGTGTCCTGGTTTTGACCCAGCGGGTCAACTGTCCTTTCCTGGGCGGTGAAGGGTGACTGCTTCCTGAGGGTTGAGGTGGAGATGCGGGAGTGCACAGTCCGGTTGGAGACCCCGGAGGTCCCCATCTTCGTTTACTGAGTGACGTTGCTAAGTTTACCTCACTTCTCTGAGCCTCCTTTTCTCATCTGTCATCTGTGGAGCCAACAGTACTTACTTATGTCATTGGGTTGTTGGGAGACTTCCATAAGGACTGCACGTGACTTGCTGAGACCTGTGCCAGGCAGACAGGAAGTCCTCAGCACAGGCTCCAGCCCCACTGCCTGTCCTGAAATTTGGGCCATTTCTTACATTTGCCTTCAGGGTTCTGTTCCAGCGTCGTGCCCCGGAGGCCAGCTGTGGGGAGCCAGTCCCACTGCACAGTGGCTGTTCGGGCTTCCCGTGTTCACATTTTCTTCCATGACTGCCGCACAGTGGTCCAGAGTGTGACCTCTGAACTTGGACCAGAGAAGGATTCAGAGGCTGAGTCTGGATTCGGGTCGGGCAGCTTCCTGCAGGGTCCTGCGGTTGGTTCTGCAGCGCTGGGGCTATATCTCACAGGGTTCCCCAGGGAACCCCCATGGTAACTCCAGGTGGACTCGAGCAGTGGAGGAGACTGGAACCCGCTGTGTACTCAGCTTTGGACATTGTCACACTCTTGGGAATGCACTGAGGAGGTGACTAGTACTGATGTCATGTTGCACCTATAGGAACATCCCTGAGGTGGGAGTTTCCCTAAAAGGAATCGTCCATTCCCCTACCGTCTTCCATGATACATTTTCCCAGCTCTCTGGTTTTTTTAAATTAAAATTCACTTTGCTTTTAACAAAATGATACATAGACAGGTAAAAAAAAAAAAAAAATCAAAGAGTACCGAAAGGCTTGTAAGAATATGCAGCAGCCCACAGCATGTCTCTTCCTTTTTCATTCCCCAGAGGCAGTCATTTTCAACTCTTAGATTTCTTCACTTCTGGTACTTCATCTCCACATTTCTCAGTAATTTGAATGTACTGCTTATTTCTTAATTTGCCTATTCTACACATTCAGTTCTCTTTATAATCTCCCCCAGCGGGCAGCCTCACAAGTTTTGGTAAATTGGTGGTCAGTGTTTACATATTGTGACGAGGCAGACCCTGGGTACGGCGCAGTCAGGTAATGCCCTATGGGTAGTTTTTTCTTTCTCGTACAGCCTTTTCATTTTCTTGGAATTAGTTATTGACTTGTTTCTTTCACTTCGCTTAACTGTCTAGGTACCTATTGAATTTTATATTCTAAATTTTTAGTTTTCTTTTTAATGTTTTCCCAGCTATCTTTTTTATTTTACTGTGTTTTGTTTTGTTTTTGATTTCCTGTATAGTTAACATACAGGATTATGTTAGTTTCAGGTGAGTAATGACATTCACATGAACACACATCAACTGGTGCTCTTCATGGCTCAGGCACTCACTCCCCAGTCCCTATGCCCTGTATTTCACCCATTCCCCTACCCACCTCCTCTCTGGTAACCATCCATTTCTTCTCTGTAGTTAAGAGTTTGTTTCTTGGTTTGCCTCTCTCTATTTTGTGTGACTTTGCTCATTTGTTTTGTTTCTTAAATGTCACATATGAGTGAAATCATATGGTATTTGTCTTTCTCTGACTTATTTCACTTAGCATCATTCTCTCTAGCTCCATTTGCAATGTATCATTGCAAATGGCAAGATATCATTTTTTAGGACTAATCCGTTGTGTATATCCACCACATCTTTATCTGTTCGTCAATTGATGGACACTAGGGCTGCTTCCATATCTTGGCTCTTGTAAATAATGCTGCGATAAACCTAGGGGTGCATGTATCCCTTTGAATTAGTGTTTTTGTATTTTGGGGTAAATACTTGGTGGTGTGACTACTGATCATAGGGTAGTTCTCTTTTTAAGGAACCTCCATCCTAAGTGCCTGTTGATTTTTTACATGCAAATTTTAATTTTTTTTAATTTTTAAATTAATGAATTATGTTTTCAAACAGGTTTATGCCTGTTTTTTTTTCTTTAAAATTTTTTTTTAATGTTTTACTTATTTCTGAGAGAGAGAGAGACAACGTGAGCAGAGGAGGGTCAGAGAGAGAGGGAGACACAGAATCTGACACAGGCTCCAGGCTCTGAGCTGTCAGCACAGAGCCCGACGCCGGGCTCGAACCCACGAACCGTGAGATCATGACCTGAGCTAAAGTCGGACACTTAACCAACCGAGCCACCCACGCGACCCCTGCCTGTTTTTATTTTTCTAAATGCTCCAGCGTATCTGTCACACACCCATCCATATTTCTTCCCAGGGTTTAAGTACAGTTCCAGAAGCTACCCTGTCCACTCTTCCCCAGATGGTTCACCACAGCCTTCCCTTCTTTTCCCTTTGTGTAGGCCCGGACACCCCTGTCATCACCGTCCTGTGTAGACTCCGTTTCCTGGGGTTCATGGTTTCCTCTTCATTGATTTCATCCCCAGTTTTGCTGTGCATTTCCCAGTAGGTTCCTAAGAAAGGGTTGGTGGAAGATTAACTTCTTAAGTCCTTGTATGTCTGTAAAGGTCTTTATTCTGCCCTCACACTTAATTGGTTTGAATGGAGAATTCCAGAATTCCCCAGAATCTTAAAGACATTTTTTCTCTCGTCTTATTTAGTGCCCAGTGTTGCTGTCGAGACGTCTGATGCGTTCTGATTCCCATTCCTTTTTATGTGACTTGGTACTGTTCTCGAAGTTTTAGAAATGGTTTCTTTCTCCTACATTTGGTGGGATTCTCTCTTGTTTTGCTTTGGGTGGGACTTTTTCATTCACTGCTACAATACTCATAGGCTCCTTAGTATGGATACTCACCTTCTCTTCCATTTTTTATTTCTCTTTCTGGAGAATTCATCATTTGCATGTTGTCCTGATCCTTCACCCTTCTTCGTTTGACTTTCCTATAGCTTATCTTAGTATTTTACTTTCTGGAAGCGTTCCTCAATTTTCTCTTCCAGTATTTTTAAAAATTTTTAATTTTAGCTATAACTTTTTTATCTCTAGGTTCTTTATATTCTTTTTTTTTTTTTTAATGTTTATTTACTTCTGAGAGAGACAAAGACAGAGTGCAAGCAGGGCAGGGGCAGAGAGAGAGAGGGAGACACAGAATCCGAAGCAGGTTCCAGGCTATGAGCTGTCAGCACAGAGCCCAACGTGGGGCTCGAACCCATGAACTGTGAGATCATGACCTGAGCTGAAGTCAAATGCCTAACCAACTGAGCCACCCAGGCGCCCCTATATTATTCTTAAATTTATCCTTTAAGATTGTTTTCAAAATATTCCATTCTTTGGTGGTTGTAGTATATTCATTAATTCCTTTGAAGATATAAATTACAGGTTTCGCTGTTTGTTCCTTAATTTTAATTGTTTTCTCATACTGTCTGTGCTACTCTCAAATGCCCATTGTTCTTTTTTCTAAGAAAGGAGGTTCGATTTTGATTTTTTTGTTGTTGTTTATTTATTTTTGAAAGAGAGAGAGTGTGACTTGGGGGAAAGGCAGAGAGAGAGGGAGACACAGAATCCTAAGCAGGCTCCAGGCTCTGAGCTGTCAGCACAGAACCCAACGCGGGGCTCTAACTCACGAACCACAAGATTATGACCTGAGCTGAAGTCGGATGCTTAACCAACTGAGCCACCCAGGTGCCCCTAAATGCCTGTTATTCTAATTTGGACCCTATCTTTCATATTTGAGCCTTACCTTCAGCACCTGGTGATCCTTTGGTGTCAGTTTATATTTAAGAGCGAGGCACTAGTTAGTGGGGTTGGAGTGCCCAGGTCGGGGTGAGGCCTGTGGGCTGGTGGGTGGTGTACAGGTGATGTAGCAGGGAAGTAGCATTTGTAACAGGAGAACCCTGGAGTCTGTATGTGCTGGTCTACTCTCTGGCACGCTTTAGCATCTCCGGAAACAAATCCTCTGATGCTCAGTGTTAGGGGGTATACCTGGCTGCTGAGGTGTGCACAGTCTTCAGTCTGGAGTCTACTTCCTCCTGGTGTTCTGGAGTCCTGAACCTTACTGGTTCCATTTCTGCAGAAAATAACATCTGAAATGGGGCTGGGGATCTGGGAGTGTGACCGCTGTGTTTATAGACCTTGTTCTAATCTTCCTGTTTCAGCTCTAAACTCTATACCTTCATCCCCAGTGGTATCTGGTGGCTCCCGGCCCTGGGTTCTGGGGTGCAAGTCCTTAGACCCTCCACTCTGCTAAATCTCAGGCTTTCACTTCCCACATCTCCAGATGGCTGTTGACCTCTCTCTTGCATCATACTTTTCTCCTGCTCTGTATTTCAGTGTGTTCATGCTTCTCCACGTGGCTGTCATTTGAGAAGAACATTGGCAGAGAAGGGAGACAGACCCATGTTTCCAGTCTGCCACCGCCCACCTACCCCTCCCAGAGGCAGCTCCTGCACCCAGGGAGGTGCTGGAAAGACAGGGAGGGCTTGGAAGAGTGAGTGTGTATAAGAGCGAACAAGGTGTGCATGTGCATGCATGCGTGTGTGTGTGCCCGCGTGAAGCCCTTTAACAGACACTCTGAGCATTGCACTCAGCAGCAGCATTGCATATCCTCCAGTGATTTGGGGCGGAGGGCGGGGTACAAACAAGATAACCCAAAGAATAAGGGACCTCGTTGAGTGGGGATTATGGAGGCGATACATTCAGCTCAAGGGATTATTAAATCCTAGAAACTTCATTTAAAAAATTTTTTAAATATTTATTTTATATTTGAGACAGAGAGAGACAGAGCTTGAGTGGGAGAGGGGCAGAGAGAGAGGGAGTCACAGAATCCAAAGCAGGCTCCAGGCTCTGAGCTGTCAGCACAGAGCCCGACGCGGGGCTCGAACTCACAGACCGCGAGATCTTGGCCTGAGCTGAAGTCGGCTGCCCAGCCTACTCAGCCACCAGGCGCCCCTAAAATTGTTTGATTACCTTATTTGGGTAGCTAGCAAGGTATGTGGCTTTTCACATTTTGCCCCGATTGAGTGGCTGATGCGTTCATTCCTTCAACAAGCTTTGGTTGAGTCCCTATGTATCAGGCACTATGTTTAGTGCAGGGGGTGGATGGCAGTTGCGCTTTTCCTTGTGACGCTCACAGTCCAGTGGCAGGATAGTAGGGGGCAGGTAAACATTAAGTGCACTTGTATATAATTCGTGTTTGAAGACCAAATCTAGTCCCAGAGATGGGGAAGGAATCCCAGTGGACCAGCTGAACCCCAGTGTTTAGGACTTTTTGAATCTTGATGTAGCATGACGTCACTTGAAAGGTGTGCTTCCATGTCAGACCAGCTGTCCTCATTTTCAGTTTAGACGTGTTAGCGCTGGCTCCGTGGGTGCTCCCCGCAGAGCACTGAGGCAGATGCTTTGCACGTACATCATCTGTTACTGCAGCGTCCCCAGGAGGAGGGGCTTGCTTAACCCATCCATGTCAAGTTCAAGTCTGCCTTTTCATTTCATGGGTTGCGCCGCGCCTGGGGCACCTCTTCCTGCAGCTCGGCCCACCTCCCCACGGCCTCTCCCACCCCGGGATTCGGAGGCTGCCCACCGAGTTCTCACGGTCAGAGCTGAAGCGTGAGTTTCTGCAGGGGCGCCTGCTCAGCTGCCCGCCTCACATGTAACTTCTCATGTAGCTCGTTAGCGCATTTAGCTTGGGACATACGCATTAAGGTTCATAAATACCTTTAAGTGACTGTATTGGAAAGAGGCTTCTGGGTACATCTTACGGTCACAGGGAAGGTGAGGCTGGGAATGCCCAGCCTTGTTAGACCTGGACCACTTCCTTATGCTGCTGATGAGCCGGGACCCGGGACCTTCTCGCTCCTTGTTCCAGTCCATCCCCTATGTGGGTCCAGGCTCTGGGCACCTCTGTGTTCTGCCCAGACACTTGCACTCACGCGCGTGCGCGCGCGCACACACACACACACGTGTATACACACATGTGCTTGCGCTCTTTCTCTCTCCCTCCTTCTCTCCCTCCCTCTCTCTCTCACTACCCTCCTCACCTCCCGTTGGTTGGGTTTGGAGGGCATCACACATTTTTACTTCATTGTCAGTGAGTTGTGGCCTCAGGGCAAAGCCAGGCCTTTGCTTGTCTATTTTCAATGCCTCCAGTGCAGGTTGGAGGACTGTAACTGCCTGGGCCTCCGAGGCAAGGGGCAGGCCTGCTGCGCACCTGTTCTCTTTACACACTTGCACCGTCCTCTTCATCATAGTGAGGTGTCTTCCCACCCAGTAAAAGGAAAATTCAGGCAGTGGGGTGAGCAGAGGGGGAACCATCCTTTTCAAGCCCTGGAGACAATAGTCTTGATTTAGGGTATCCCCCCCGCTCCGTGAATGTCCAAATATCCAAGAGAGCCCTTCCATTTTAATAGTTTATTGTCAAGTTGGTTTCCGTATAACACCCAGTGTTCATTCCCACAAGTGCCCTCCTCCATGCCCATCACCCCTCTTCCCCTCCCCCCACCCCCATCAGTCCTCAGTTTGTCCAGGAGAGTCCTTCTGAACTCCATACCCTTCTGGTGGGAGGTTAAAGACAGCTCTGTTTTCTGAGGTCCCAGCGTGGGATTCCGCAGCCTTTCAGTGTTCTGCAGACTTTTTTTTTTAATGTATCAAAAATAAGGCATTTATTACAGAGAAACCATGGTTTATCTAGGTTCCCTTATTTCTTTGTTCCTCTAGCAGCTTTTATTTTCACGTCTTCCTGGTTCTGAAATTGGGATGCATCTGAAAATAGATCTGTACAGTTTGATATTCGATCTCTTTTTTTCCCTGAAGGGTTATTCTTTCCATCCCTGAGTGATTCCCAAGTGACTACCCCCTAGAATTGAGGAAGTACCAGAAAAGTACAGTTTGGGAAATGAAAATCTTTCTGAACATGGAATCCCCAGGAGAAAACGAACAAAAGGGATGCTTGGTGGTAGAGAGTGAGGGCCCCCTGCCTTAAGGCTCATGCTCTCCAAGAGACTTTCTGTAAGACCGTTGTGGGGAAAAGTGCTGATGAGGCCTGATGCCGTTCCAGGTCGTCCCTTTCTGAGGGGGTGACACACTTGGAGCCAATGGTTCCTGACATTATCCCCATACCATTCGTCCCCCACAGTTTAGGTCAAACATATTTGCACATGTAGCATAAGGACCTTTCTTTTTCTTGTGTTCCACTTGCTAATTTACGATTGTTCAGTCTGGGGGAAAAAAGGCATTTTTCTTTTGCTAGTTGGCCTTTGGGCTTCTCCGAGGCAGCCTCTGAGAATGTGGCTGTGGGGGGCCCTGGGGATGCCCCCCACGCTCCCGCCCCATGCACGTGACAGCCAGAGGCCGTTGGCGTGCTGTGCAGTGTGTACATGGCATGCGGCTGAGTCCAGGCAGTTTTTGTGCCACGAATGGAGGTTTGCTTTCAGGGGTTTGTCAGATCCAGAACTGCCTCCCGAAGTCTGAGGCTCAATAGGACGACCATGGAAACAGTAGAGAGGAGATCATTTTGGAGCTCAGCCTGAAATAGGGCGCTGCTCCCTCAGTCTTCCCAGATGTGCCCCCTCAGGATGCTGCCCCCTTGGGATGCTATGGGGCCATTGAGCGAGACAGCAGAGCAAGCCGCTGCGGTCTGTGAATAGAACGGTCTGGAAAGAAATAGGGAGGGGGGGGGAATGCTGTCCTCATCCAGCCATTCCTCTCCTGCTCTCCAATCTTGTTGTCAGCAGTTTGCCCCAAAGCCAGGGCCTTCACACTAAGCCCCCTGCTGTGGCCCAGTACACAGTCCTTTAGGACTCAGATCAAGGCTGGCTTCATGCTTGAGCGCTTCTGAGAGGAACACCTCTGTATCTGTGGACGCAGAAATGGCTTCTTAGTGAGACCATAAACAAGGAGCTGAATCTTTTTTATTTTTCCATCATGATACAGTTTCCGACCTTGAGTACCACTCGCGGAGCTTGCATGTGAAGGAGACACAGCAATGAGCGGGTTTCCCTGGCACCTCGCCCCCAGCCCCCCACTCGGGTCCCCTTGACAAAGCACCCTGGCTGGCCCCAGGGCTCTGGAGCAGGCGGTGCTGCTCTCAGGTGGCATTTCACAGCCCATTGGACTTTTTTCTGCACCCCGTACCGTCCCCCGAGTGAGTGGTAATGAGGAACTTAATGTGCTGACTTCTCCAATCCCTTCTTGGTCCATTGCAACAAAAGTTGCTCTTTTCTCATTAGAACCATTTTTGTCAGGGTGTCTTTAATCAATGGCTTCCCTGGGGACATTATTTTTAGAAGTTGTATTTTTCACATTCTCTCTTTTCCCCTTTTGGAAAATCTCTTCCCAGGGCCTAGTGAAATGAACTAATGAGATGCCATGAGAGTTCAGGCCAGTGTTAATTGGCACAGGTATGAAGAAGATGCTCACGCACACCTCCGTTTCCAGCCTGCCTTACCTGCGCTCTTTTTCTGTGTCTCTTTGGTGTAGGTTGCACAGACAGCAGATGGTGTGGATGCTGACCTCTGGAAAGACGGCTTATTTAAATCCAAGGTTACCAGATACCTGTGTTTCACGAGATCATTTTCCAAAGAAAATGTAAGTCTGGTAGTGGTGTCCGTTTGCTGAGGGCACACAAGGCATTTATGTGACTGGTTGAAATTTCCTCTTTTTTTTTTTTTTTTTTTGTTGTTGTTGTTGTGGTTTATTTTCATTGCCATATTAATCTGCAGTTTTAGTGAACAGGGTAGAAATCAGCAGCCAGCGCTGTGTTTCATTTATTAACGGTATTATTAACCACGTACCCAAGTGTACAGTGAATTCCATTAAAATGTGCTCTCGAAAGGGAACCAGGAAATTTCTCTCCCAGCCCTCATTTGCCTACCTTTCCTGTAAGTCACAAATCACAGGGTAGCGTGGACGTGAGGGTTTGCCAGTGCAGCTGTATTTAAAGCTGGCCAATAAACAGAAGCAGGCTCTTTTCCCAGACACGGCCTGGTTTCCCAAATGCCTGACTTTCTCCCTGAGTCTCTGACATTTGACGTTTCATTGTGTCTGCAGGTAGGTGTCCACCACGTGTGCAGATTTCTTTCAGTGTGCTGTGCTTAATTCTTGGGCCCATAAATTGGGAAATTTTAAAGGCATCCATTAAGGCTTTTCCAATAGAGTGTTTTAATGAGTGGCTTAGAAAAAAGGGAAGTAGCTTCCGTGTCTACACAGATCTACTCTGAGTGAGGCCTATCATAGGCACTCTGCAAATGATCCTTTTCCATCCTCAGTCTCTTCAAATATTAGCTCCTTTCCTGAAATCAGAGTTTTTGTGCTTATCTAAGGTCACCTGTCTTCCCTAGCCCCAAACAGGGAGCTGTCAGATTTTCATTTTCAAGGGTGACATTGTATTTTTGGCCTACATGTTACTGTCTCTTTCTAATGCGAAAAAATGGGGGAGATGGTTTTTTTTTTAATTTATTTTTATAAATTTTATGATAACAGTAATACGTGCTTACGGTTTAAAAAACAAAACGATTGTTTTCAAGCATCCTCATTCAGATGTGAGAAAGGGGAGCAGTCCCTATCACGTACCACACAGCCTGTGGTGCTGTCCCTGGGTGCTGTGTGTCCCTTCAGTGTGGTCTGCGTAGACAGTCACGTGGTGCTGCGGCTCACACGCTCTCCCACCAGCCATCCCTGTTGTTTACTGATAAGTCTTTGTTCGGAAAATCATTTCCTAATGTATTCAGGACCGGGGCAGAAACCATTGCTTTAATCCACCCCAAGCCCCCAATTATGAGAGTCATATATGCTTGTTGTAAAGTACAGAGTTTCTAATGGGGCAGGGACAGTCCTGGCACTAAATGCTGGAACTCCTTCTGCAGGCGGGAAGGTGGCACCTGGAATGAGTCTGAGCAGGACCCTGGGTGCAGCCCTGGGAGACATTGAGGAGCAGTCTGGAGGCTGGGTTGCCTTTCCGGACTTGGGCTCGTGCTGTTAGGGGTGGTTCCCCTCCATGGCTCCATGCCTCCACCCTGCATCCATGTCCGCACTCAGTACACTCTCCCACCCCTTTGTCCCTGGAGTTGACCTAAACCCGCTTTTGAAACGATTTATATTTTTAGCTTTTGTCACCTCTGTCCTATCTGCCGGCTGCCACTTTCCGCAGGTCAGTGCTTTCACTGCCGCTTAGGGCGAGAAGGACGACCTCCCGGAGGATTTGAACAACTCACCGTGCCCTGGTCTCACGGTGTTCATTACTGATCCCTGCTCAGCCTCCCCCTCTCCTGACTGAAGAGGCTGCAGCTCCAAACTGTGGCCTCAGAGGACAGCGATGAACTCCTTGATTGTTTTTGATTTCTAGGGTTTTTTAATTTGATCGTTTGTTAGTTTGTTTTTGCATTTCCCCGAAGACTGCGGGGTATTGTAGTCTAGGCCAAAAGAGTCCTGGATCTCTTGGAGTTGGGGATGGTGACAAGTCTAAAAAAAGACACAAGTCACCAAGCCTTGTTAATTTTGGGTGTCGTGGGTAAGTGATTACACATTCTAGAAGATGCATCGAGTACATCAGCATCTGTTGAACGTTAAAGAGCTACTACCGAGTGTTTACCTTGCAAGCCTCACTCCATGAGGGCCGGGCGTGGGGGGCAGGGTGTTAGGAAAGGGCTGGGGGAGAAATCACCTCCCCTCCCAAGGAGTGTAGGAAATCGGTGCGTTTTATTCTCAGAGGAAGAATGACGGAGTCCTGGAGTGGGATCCAAAGCTATCCAGACAAGGGGATGCCAGGGGCCCACTTGCCAGCCCAGGAGCACGGGAGGAGTGGGGTGTGTTTTAATCCCATACAGCCAGTCTGTCCTGGTTGTGCTGTCACCGCCAGGACTTTGCATAGTGTCATTTTTTACAACTGAGGAGGAGGGAGGTGGGATCTCAAGACTGGACAGAGTCTTAATTAGGCAGCTCAAGACTCCCAATGTAGGAGTTTTGGGACACTCCTTTGGAACCTAAATTCCTTTCCCCCATTAATGCTATTAATACAGAAACCTGGCTTTGGTGTGACATTGCTTCCTGGGGAAGGATCGAGATTAATTGCACTTTTCATGCCCTGTACTTTCTGCATTACCTGTAATAATAATGTACATAGATTAGGTAGGGAGGATATTAAACAGAAGGATTTATGAACATTTGAATATTAAGTTGGTTATCTGTGGCTACCTTAAATGCAAGGTTGTCAAAAATAATTACAGTATACTAGCAAATACTGGCTACCAGAGACAATATAAATACCCTGAGTCAGTGCATATTGGGCTTTTGGCATGAATCATTTGCTCAACAAGGATTGGGAATACGTTCTTCATATTTATGAGGAGGAAATGAAAGAGAGCACGGGATGGGGGAGGGGAGAGGAACAAGCAAAATTAATGGTGTCGCAGACCTACTGTATTAAACCCAGTACAGCAGCAGCCCTGTGCACGGAGGGACCGCACTTGGGCTGCGGGAAGCTTTGACAGTGCAGCCTCCCGTTTTGTATGCACGGGAGGGTTTTTGATGCTTTTTTTTAATGGCCACACCACTGATGTTCTGGTTTTATGATCAGGGACATTTGGAGAGTGTGGAGGGTGAGGTCGCTAAGTGGTTTGCAGTTGACTTCTGTAAAACCCAACTTGTCAAGTAGAAGACATTTGAGAAGGATATTGATGAATGCCCATCCATCTACGGGGCAGGAAAACATAGCCAGTTGTTAATTTCTCAATGCAGAAAGCAGTGATGACATGGAAAAGCAACTGCCAGGGGAGGAAAAAAAAATTATGATAGATTAGATCAGGCAATTCTGAAAGCAGCTGATGTTTTCGAGTTAGGTTAACGGTTCAAACCTTTTCTACACGGTCGGAGATTTATTCTGCATTAGTAAGGTTCCACTTTCCACTTGCTGCGGTGCATGGTTTCTCCGAGACCCAGCTCACCTGAAATGTAATAATATAAAATAGTCGTCAAACATGGTAGTTTTGAGGGAAAGAAGCGGTTTTGTGACAACAGGGCCATGAAAGCACTGGTCACAGTTTGCACTTGACACATTGACCTTCATAATTAAACTTGAAGGGTGTACTTCACTGGTGTAGTTTTGGTGTCTAATGTGTTTATCAGATATACTTTCATTTTTATGTTTCTTTTTACTGTTACTTTTGTTTTTGTTGCTACCATTTTGATGTGTCATCCAAGCAAATCCAGTCTCATTGCTGACTCTGGTCCACCTGGTTAAAAATGTGCTCCCAAAACATTAAATTTTTCAGCAGATCATTATTGAGCACCTACTGTGAGCCAAGAACTGTCCTAAGCTTGGATTTAGAGTGATGACAGATAGTTTTGGTCCTCATGGTTCTTGAACCCCAGTGAAGAGACAGACATTAAACAACTGACCTCAAAGATGCCATTATAAGTTGATACGAAGGAAAATAGTGGCCAAGAGAGAATATAGCATCGAGTTTAGATGGTAAGACTGCCCTGATGCTTTCTTAGATAGTGTTGTTGGCACTGAGCATTTCCGCTGGAAATGTGGGCTGCGGATCTGGTATGTTTGCTGAGGGTCCTCTCTTGCACTTCCGGAATGGTGTGTGCCGTCTGCAGGAGATATTTCAGCACTGGTTACGGAAACTGCGCATGGCGGACCCCCATATACTACCACTAAATAGAAATTTTAAGAGGCCCTTGTGCATGTCATTTTAGGAGATGTGTAATATTGAGGCAGCAGGGCTTTTCACTCGGTATTAGTTTATGATGCTTGGGATTTTATGGAATGTATCTAGCAGCCAAAATGTGTGTCAATATGCAGACCGGCAATCACTCAGGAGTGATTGGTTCTCCGTTAGGCTCCGCTGCAGCTCTCTCCTGCTGCGGTGACTGGCCCAGGAATGTGTGCTTTCTAAACCCTGGGTCGCTCACCGCCCTGCCCCGCCAAAGCTCCAGGCTGAGAGGCAGCCTGGTCCCAGGACGCGTGCGCACAGCCGCCCTCTGCTGGGTTATGTCTCCAGCATCTCCCGGGTTGCTGTCTAGCTAATCAACCAAAGCCGTGGCTGAGTGAGTGGCTTTGAGGTGCCGCAGATGAAACTCCTTCCCGGGGGCCACGCGAGTCCCCGTGTAACCGCTGGGGAACATTAAGTGGCACCTACTCTAATTAACCTGCTGTCGTAAAGCTGCACAAGTCATTGTGTTAAATATGCATCTCGAAGCCAAAATGGCAAACCCACCACAGGGGGGTTCAGATTAATAGTCTGTATCTCTTTTCTTTCTTCCCAAGAGTCATTTAGGGAACGTGTTAGTGGATATGAAGCTCATTGACATCAAGGACACTCTGCCTGTAGGCTTCATCCCCATTCAGGAGACGGTGGACACACGTGAGTCGCCCTTTAGTACCACTCATTACAATGGAACTTTTCTTTCTCCAGGTGTATTTTTAGATGTTTTGTATGTGCATATTTCTCTGGGAACATTTTAGGAGGCCTTGCCGCACGCCCGTGAATAAACCCTGCTGCTTTTGACGCGTGTCTGAGTTGGTTCTCCAAGGAGTTTGTGGTGTGCTGGGGAGCAGCGTGTAAATGAGCAGAATGTCCTTTTCTCTTACAATGGGCTCCCTGCTGCATCGGCCTACTCAGGAACAGAGCGGTGAAACTGGTTATAGTCCCATCCTCTGGTGTTATGGAAGCCAACCTTGGCACAAGACCCAGAAGCATAAGGAAGAAGAAACTCAGAGACGCCCAGGGAATACAAGTGTAATAATGTCCTTATTTTTGGCTCATGGAGCACACAAGAGAAGCCAGAACCAGAAAGCCTGCGCTAGAGGACACAGGATTCAATTCTGAGTGAATACTCTGATGTCCGAGCCACACGGAGCAGAAGTGCATCCCTGACCAAACTAGAAGCTTCTTCAGGATCAGAAGTGCTTTGAGGTCCTTGTTGCTCACGTCAGTTATTAAATAATGCTAGGAAACCTCTGGATATTTGATCCTCCTCATTTTGATATAACTTAACTTGTTTTATTTTTAATCACTGGTCCCAACTTTAGGATGTCCCCAGCAAGTGAAAAACAAATACAAAGAACCCTTTCTTCTTTACACTTGATTCATTTGTGAAATTCTGGATCGTGTTCTTTGTCATATGTACTTTATTTTTCCATAGTTAGCCCATTTGGGGCCCATAATATTTTTGCTGTTTTCTTGCTAGCATTTCATATAGACGAGACTTGGCATATCTACACAGATGCCACATAACCATTATTTTTTTCTAAAAATTTTCAACATTTATTTATTTTTGAGAGCAGGGGAGGGGCAGAAAAAGAGGGAGATAGAAAGTCTGAAGCAGGCTCCAGGATCTGAGCTGTTTATCAGCACAGAGCCTGATGTGGAGCTTGAACTCACAAACATGAGATCATGACCTGAGTTGAAGTTGGATGCTCAACCAACTGGCCACCCAGGCACCCCGCCATTACAGTTTTAAATTTCTCTTTTGTAGAGAGAGAGCACATAGCAGGGGAGAATGGCAGAAGTAGAGAGAGAGAGAGAGAGAGAGAGAGAGAATCTTAAGCAGGCTCCATGCTCTGCATGGAGCCCGCCATGGGGCTCAATCCTGGGATCATGATCTGAGCCGAAATCAAGAGTCAGACACTCAACCCATGTCTGAGCCACCCAGGCACCCTCCCCATAGCATTCTTTTAATGAAACAAGTAGATTCCATTGTATAGCGTATTTTTATTTTCTTAATAGTTCTCTCACTTTTGACTGTTTTATTTTTACTTGTTATATATGTATTAGCTAATAATCAGGATAGCAGACATGTAGTATGTCACTTAACAGATGCTAACCCCTGTGATGAATGCTTTACGTTCCTGACTTCACTAAATCTTCAAAAGACCCCTATTTGGAGATGAGTATTATTATACCCATCACGTATGAGAAAATTGAGGCACAATAACTACTGAGTGTTTGAAGAGCTTATCCGAGATCCGACTGGGGGAGTAACTAGAAGACACACGCAAGTCAGACTCCAGCTGTGCTGATACCCCCAATGCCACCCATAACATCATGTGGTTAAGTGCCTTTTACAGATGGATTTTATATGTTTATGCATCAGGGTTTTTTGGTAACAGTTCTGTCAATATATAATTCACCCACCATATCATTCACCCGTTTGAAGTACACATTTCAGTGGTTTCAAGGATATTCACAGAGCTGGGCAACTATTACCATGATTAATTTTGGAACGTTTCATCACCAAACATGTCCCATACTCTTAAGCTGTCACTCTCCATTTCTCTCCAACCCCCACATCTTTTTATTTTGGTGGAGCTTGATTCATTACTTTTTCCTTTGTTGCTTATGTTTTAGGTGTCCTACCTGTGAAAGCATTGCTTAATTCAAGGTCACCTAGATGTTTGCCCGTGTTTTTTTCCTGAGGGTTTATAGTTTCAGCTCTTATATTTATAGCTTTGATCCATTTTGAGTTCACTTCTGTGTACGGTGTGAGATAGGGGTCTAACTTGATTCTTTCACACGTGGATGTCATGTTCTAGCACGATTTGTTGAAAAGATCATTCTTTTCCCCCCACTGAATTGTCTCAGCATCCTTGTTGCAGATCAGTTGACCGTAAATGTAATTCATTCTTCTTTTTCAGGATTAGTTTTACTATTCTGGGTCCTCTAAATTTCCATGAATTTTAGTATTAGTCAATATCTGCAAAGAAGCGAGCTAGTTTTGAAAGGAATGATGTTGAATCTATAGATCCGTTTGGGTATGTGTAGGTTTTAAATGATTTTCTTGTGTTGAGTTTCCAAGTACTTGAGACTACTGGGTTTTAGGTCCCCTCTGGTCTGCTCCAGCCTTCTTCTCCAGACATTTTCCTTACCTTCAAGCACTCTATACTTTCCCCAAACTGAGGTCCTCACTGTACGCTCTTCATTCCTGTTTCCTTCCTGACTCTATTTGCTTTGTTGTTTTCCTTGCCTGAAATGCCCTTTCGCTCAATTCTGAGCATCCTCACCCCATATCTTTCAAGGGCGAGCTTCAGTTCTGCCCCCTACATGAAACCGTCTCTGATCCCTAGGTACCAGTTTCAAGCAAGCCCTCTCTCCTCCACAGTCAGCAAAGATGGATGAATGCCTCTGTAGGCACCGCAGGCTTTGCGAGAAGAAGGTGACTGTCTGAGGTATTTGTCCTGCCCTCCAGGAGCTCGGCCTGGTCGATGACCTGGCCCTGAAAACAAGGACTTGCATCACAACGTAGTCAGCCAGAGCTGTCATCAGCCAGAGATCAGGGACCGGCTGCCTCCTTTGCCACTTTTCATCACAGCTGGGACAACACACGTTTAGTGGAGGGAGGGAGCGAAGTAAGCACCACAGTGCAGTGGTCGGGAGCCAAAGGAAGTGATCACTTATGCCTCTCAGTTCCCACCTGTTCTCTGTCAGGACGCACTGTGGCTTGGCGGGGGGAGAAGGGGGAAAGCACTAGGCTCTGGGGTCGGACTCACCCGATCCTGAGTCTGGCTCTGCCACTTACTTTAGCACCCAAGCAAATGACTTCATCCTTCTGGGCCTCAGTTTCCTTATCTATAAAATGGGGGGGAATAGTAGACACCTCATAATGTTGTTTTTAGCTTGCATTTTAGCCACTTGTATGTCTTATGCGCATCTTTGCTACTAACCTTTTTCTCTGAGGGTGAGATTCGTGTATAATTCATCGTTGAATCACCTAAGGCACCTACCAGACACAGCACCTTGCTCAGAGGATGAGCCCCTTAAAGATAAGCTTTAGTACTCTTTGTTGCCAAATTAACTTCCAGAAATACCAGTTCCCGGGGCCACTAATGAGACAGGCGTGTTCCTGTTTTCCAGAGGCCTGTCAGCATAGGTTTTACATTTTTAGTCACTTATACCATTCTAATTTTATTTAATTTTCTCGTCATCATTGGTGAGCAAGACCTGAACATTTTCACAAGGGTTTGCTTGCTGCTCTTGCTTATTCTGATGTGACTCGTCTGCTGAGGAACTAAAATTGCCTTGTCGGCTTGTATTCATTTCCCACTTTTCCCTCGTGTTTTACTTAGTTTCAGAATTTGCATTGGTGTTCGTTTTTGACAACGAATTGACTTGTAATGTCTTTATATCGATACGCTCTACAGCCGCAAGGGATTTCCCATTCTGCATTTTCTTCTTAATTTGTTGAACTAGTTAAGTGAGGAGGCCCAGGGCCGCGTCTTCTCTGGGCCTATGGTCTAGCTGCGGCGGGGTCCTCCTGATCCTGGGCGGGGAGCCTTTTCCCCGTGACTGGGGATGTGTCACACCCAATGTCTGCCGGTGGACATTCTGAGGGCAGGTCATCACATCACCAACAAGTGTCTTATCACACAAGGAGGGAGATGGGATTCAGGGAGCCTATTCATTTTGTGGTAAACAAAATGAATAGAGCCTTCTCCCAGGGCCCAGGTGAGCCCAGACCAACCGGAGAAACCTGTCGTCACCTCTGTGCAGTTTGCGGTTGGTGCGTTTAAGGCCCTGATTTTATAAAGTCAGCCAAAAACAAAAACAAAAAAAAACCAACTCCATGAGACTCTTGTAATGAATCTAAAATAGTTTGTTACTATCCACACAGTACTTAAAAACTGGAAGACTGTTTGTTTTAGTAAAGTGCTGTATCCTTTCTCTGTGTTCATTAGCATGACTGAACACATTTCTATTGACTCTATATAATGTTTACTTAAAATTAGGCCTGTTTAAGCATGTGTAATTAGTGGCTCCATCTCTTACCCCGAGTTGCCATCAATGGAGGAATGGATCAGAGAGCAGTGTGGCAAAAGCAAGTAATGTGCCTGCCTTTTCGTTTATTTGAGGAAAGGTCTTACCTTCTTCACAATAGTCAAAGGTCTGATCTTCCCAGCTAATAGCTCCTGAAGGTATGGTTGCCACAGGTGTTTTCCCCTGCCTCGTGAGTTACAATGTTTGAGGTCTGGATTGGGGACGTTATTACTCATAGCTCATTAGATCTGATCTAGGCCCTCAGTTTCCTTGCCTAGGAAAAGAACCCACTGAGTTTCTGAGTTTCCACCTGGCTCTCTAAAAGCACCCTCCCCACCCCGAAGTCTACAAGATGCCACTGATGACAGCCTCCCCTCGGTCAGGCCAAGACCAATGGCACGACTGTCCTTCCCTCCCCATGCTCTTGTCTGATTTGAGTGTGCATACTCCCTGCCCCAGAACTGAAAGGTCCTGAAAGACCATGCCAAACACTGACATAAATTGTGTGTTAGAGGTTTACTGGTAATAATGATGATAAGAACATTCATGCTTTATTGAGCACTTACTGTGTGCCAGGCACTGGGCTAAGTGAAGCATATGATGTGTTAGCACATTTCATCTGCCCACCGTCCCTTTGGGGTGGGGTTTCATTAATTCCCTTTTACAGAGAACAAAACCCAGGCTCAGAGAAATTAGGTCACTCACCTAAGATCACGGAGCTGATGGCAGAGTTGGGATTTCAACCCAGATATATCAGACTCATGTACTGAGTCCCTGCAATTGACTGAAATTCATTTTTAAAAACCACAAATGGGTGGCTCAGTCGATTAAGCATCCAACTCTTGGTTTTGGCTCAGGTCATGATCTCGCGGTTCATGAGTTTGAGCCCTGAGTTGGGCTGTAAGCTGACAGCACAGGGCCTACTTGAGATTTTCTGTCTCCCTTTCTCTCTTCACCTCCTCAGCTCACTCTCTCTGTCACTCTCAAAATAAATAAATAAAACTTAAAAAAAAATAAAAACCGCAAGTGAACAAACCAAAAAACACCTGGCTGGCCACCACTGGACGTTGCTACATCACCAGCTCATTGCCCTCAGACTTCATAAGTAAGAGCAAAGAATCACATACTTTTCTTTCCTTTCCTGTACCAAGCCTTTTCCAGGGAGACCAAGTAGTTGAAGAAGTTATTTTTTTATGTAGAATTTCCAGCTAATAAATTCAGAAGGCATCCCAGAATTAGAAAATGGCCATCTTGAAAACTTGAATGAGATTATGGATCTACATCCTCAGTGGATGAAAACGCTGCTCAAGGAATGGTTGTTGGGGACTTTATAGCCCAAGTACCCGGGTTGACACCACAGGCACCCAGAGTGGCGCAGTGGGACTCCGGGCCTCACGATAGGACAGTGTCGGATGTGTATGCCTCACGTGTGAAGCATTCCTACCTGAAACAAACAAACAAAAATCTAACCTGGATCTAATCAGGCCTTCCACTCTAACTGCCACTTTACAGGAAATACAGGAGAATGACCCAGTCGCACCAACTTCTCCGCGCCCTGAAGCAGAGGGGAGGGTGGAGAGGTTGTTACAGAATAAAAGGAACCTAAGAGTCCTCACAACCAGAGTCAGTGCATAGACACTGGATCTTGATGCAGAGAAAGCAATAGTTCAATGATATTTTTGAGAATAATGGAGAAAACTTGAATATGGGCCGCCTATTGGTGACACCGGGGAGGCATTGTTCATTTTGTTAGCCGTGATAATGGCATGCTGGTCTTATGGAAACTAGTCATTTGCCATGGATGCCTACTGAGACCTTGATGGGTGACATAACAGTGGGAGGATTCATTTTAAATCCTCCAGCAAAACTCCCAGAGTGTGGGGGGAGGAAGAGGTGGCAGCAGCATGTCCATTGTTGATGGTGTTGAAACTGGATGATGGGAACAGGTGGGGTCATTCATTCTGTTGTTCTCCCTACTTTGGGGAATGTTTGAAAATTTCCTTAATAAAAAGTGAAAAAGAAGAAAAGCCCACACAGCGAAAAGTGTCATTACTCAGGGTGTCCGTAGTATGTCCCTGATGGCTTAAGCAGTGAGCAGATGATGGTGGTGGCATTTAGAAGCCAGCCCCACGGGTTTATTCCAAGCTGCTTCTCCTTGCAGAGGTGTGTACACCCCTGGGAGGCGTTCTCAGCAGGGGTGTCTGGGGTCAGGTCCCGAATGAAGGGCAGGGCTCCTGGTGCCCACTCTGCAGTCCCAGCCTGGGGAGGGCAGGAGGGGTGCAGCCCAGTGACTTGGATGACCGGTCGCTTCTGCTGCCAGGAAGGGAACGTGACAGGGGACACGGTGTTCAGAATAGACATGTTGGTATCCCTGGAAGACTCATACCTTTTCTTGTTGTCCTTTTCTTCAGAGGAAGTGGCTTTTAGAAAAAAGAGGCTGTGCATTAAATTTATCCCGCGGGATTCAACTGAAGCTGCAATTTGTGACATTCGGATCATGGGCCGGACGAAGCAGGCCCCTCCACAGTACACGTTTATCGGGTAAGTGTTAGGAACGCCCATCTTGTCTCTCCTATCTGCCAAGAGCGCTCAGGTCACTCCTGGGATGAGGTCCTGAGACAGTGTGTGACCCGCGGGGCTCTTGGCCACCTGCCTCTCCAGCCTGAACTCACTGCTGCCCTTCCTGCTTACGCTGCTGCTGGTCCAGAGGCCGAGCCCTTGACCTCTGACCTCTGTGTGCCTCTACTCACACTGCCTTTCTAAGGGCGTTTCCTTCCCTGTCCTTCTGTGTGTTTGTCCTTCAGGCTTCTTGGGGGCCTCTCCACATACCTGAAAGCCCAGATATTCGCTCCTTTTTGACCACTTGGCCTCAACCCTCTGCATTGTGTGTTCATCCCACCAGAGTTAAAGGAGCACCCGTTCTGTACCTTCGGGCCAAAGGCCCTGGATATGGTGCTGAAGGAGCAAGCAAAGACCTGCTCTCGTGGAGGTGGTCTTGTAAAAGGGGAGACCGGCAGCAAACAAGAAATAAATGAGACCATTTCAGTTAATGGCAAAAATGAAACAGCAGTGAATGGAGGCTGCTTCAGTGAGGGTGTCCGGAGGGTGATGTTTGACAGAGATGTAAATGTCAGAAAGAAACCAGCCACACAGAGACTTGAAGGCAGAGCCTTCCGGGGGCGCCTGGGTGGCTCGGTCGGTTAAGCATCCAACTTCGGTTCAGGTCATGATCTCAGGGTTCGTGGGTTCGAGCCCTGCGTCGGGCTCTGTGCTAATAGCTCAGAGCCTGGAGTCTGCTTCTGATTCTGTGTCTCCCTCTCTCTCTGACCCTTCCCTGCTCATGCTGTCTCTCTCTCTCAGAAATAAATAAAACATTTAAAAAAAAAAAAAAAAGGCAGAACCTTCCCGGGCCCAGGAGAAGAGCGAGTGTAAAGGTGGGAATGGGTGTGGCCTGTTCGGGAGCAGAAGGCAGCCCAGTGTGGCCAGCACAGGCAGACAAGGATGAGACAGGGTTTGGGGCAAGCCCTTAGCAGGATCTTGCACAACCATGGCGGCAGTTTGGAATTTATTCCACGAGCAGTGGGGAGCCGTTGGAGGGTTCGGCGTCAGGAAGAAACGTGAATATTACATGACTACACGATAATTCCTCATGCAGTACTTTGGTCTGATGTTCATCTTCCCTGAGAAGCAGAGGACTGCTAAGGGCTGGGCACACTGTGTCCTGTTCACCAGGTAGCCTCAGTTCTGGGCGTGGGCCCAGCTCTGTAGCTGTTTTATAAATTCTAAGTACAAGGAGTCTCAGGATTTCACTCTGGGCTCTAGATTGTAAGTGATAGGAAACCCAACCCAGGCTGGCTTAACCAAAGGAAGAGTTTGTTGATCAGCATAACAGCAGGGATCCGCGGACAGGGTGGCTTCAGGTGTGGCTGGAAGAAGTTGCTCAGAGGACATCACTAGGACCTGGTTCTCCCCCCCCCCCCCCCCCCCCGCCCAACCGGTTTACCTCCTTTCCCAGATTCCTTGGGGTAGATGCCATTCTTCTACACGCTCTTCCCTAGTGGACTAATGGTGGTGTGGTAGCTCCGCCTACTTTTCCTCCAGGTTTAAGTTCTGAGGCAAAGAACAAATCTGTGTTCTTGATAATTCAAACAAGTTCTAGAATTCAGTCTCATTGGTTTTGCTTGATCTCACTGGGGTCACGTGCACCCTGAGTTCATCATCGCTCCCTGGAAAATGTCATTCTCTCAGAAACCAGGCCTGAGCGGGAGGCGAGATTGGCTCTGTTGGAACCCAGGGGCTACAACTGAGGAGAAGGCTGCGCCCCAAATATGGAGGGCAAGCAAAGAGTCAGAAAGGAGGGCGAATGGACACTGGATGCCCAAAAGATGAGGGGTGTTTGTTGTGTTCAGTCAAGTGAAATTCAGGTCTCTCCTACCAGTGAGTCCCATAGATAGTTTTAGGCACCTCTGGCTACGGGCCTCACGGGCCTCACTCCTGGGCCAACTTTGCAGGTATCACGCCCATCCCTGCGGGCCCTCAGGGGTGCACTCTCCTCCTTGGCTTTTGTAGCGGCCTCTGCATCTGGGTTGTGCTCCGTTTTGCTTCTTGTTCACTTGAGCCCAGGTCTTCACCCTACAAGCCAAGCCTTCCTCCGTGGAGCTCTCCCCGGGGGCAGTGGCTGGGGATGTGCTGTTTGCGTGGAGCCTCTGGGAGCAAGTGCCTCAGGAACACGTGGTTTTCATCTTGGTGCAATAGTTCATTCAGACCCTTCGGCTGAGGAATGTGAAGGCCCTGACTCAGGAGTTTGTGGTCCTTAAGAAGGACTCTGGGATCGTCCCCTTCCTACACACTGAAAAGTCCTGTTTTGCAACATGGTTTAAACTAATTATATAAACAGGATCACAGGAGGAGGAAACAGTTAAGAGAATGACCATACTTCAGATATCTTAGGAGCAGCTACTTACATACAAATAGTAGAAATCAACAATTTAATAATGAACTTTATTTTTTTCATGTTTATTCATTTCTGAGAGACAGAGAAAGAGCATGAGTGGGGAAGGGGCAGAGAGAGAGGGAGACACAGAATCCGAAGCAGGCTCCAGGCTCTGAGCTGTCAGCACAGAGCCCAATGCGGGGCTCGAACCCACGAACTGTGAGATCACACCCTGAGCCGAAGTTGGATGCTCAACTGACTGAGCCACCCGGGTGCCCCAATAATAAGCTTTTAAAGTCTAATTTCAGTTATATGTGTATTTTTTATTACAAGCTATAGTACTTAAAAGACTCCATTTTTAACCAATTTAAATAATTCTAAAGAATAGATTGTTACCATATATATTTTGATAACCAAAACTAAAATCTTCTTTCTTTTATATCATTTTGGAAAGATTGCTATATAGAGCGTATTTTGTATCATCTTGGGGCCAAAATTGTTTTTCAGAAGATGACGATTCCAGTATTGTTTTTATAAATATTTATTTTTAAGTAATCTCGGCACTGAACATGGGGCTCAAACTCAGAACCCCTAAATCAAGAGTCACACGCTGCACCAACTGAGCCAGCCAGGCACCCCCAGTGTTATTTGTAAGGAGGGAAGGAGAACAGTGTCTAGAACTCTGAGTCACCTTTTTAACAATGAGCACATATAAGAGCCAACTCTTACTTTGCAAGAGTCTGACGTTGTCAGCTCGGGAAGACACCTCAGAAGGAGAACAGCTCCTCCAAGGCCATTGCCAAGATGTGATGAAGTCAGCGAGGACGATGAGAATCATCCATCTAACAAGACCTGTCCATGGTTGAGAAGAGCTCCTGTAGGGTAGTGGGAAGGTACTAGAAGTATTTACTGAAGAAGCCTGTCCTCGTGGTTTGACGAGGTGCAGTTCCGTGGGGCAGCTGAGAACTTGTAAGCTGGATGTGGCTAAAATAATCCCATTCCAGCTTCCTAAGACCAAACCTGTCTCATAACCACTCATAACTGGGTATTGGGGGCTGTGGGGCTGTGGTGTGTGTGCGTGTCATGGAGCAAGAAACCTGATGTGGCATCTGTCAAGCCCTTTTGTGACCGACCACTCTTGGTTGTAGTGGTCTGTGGGGCACATGCCTCAGGCTTTGCGGCTTGAGGATATCTCCCAAAGTGACCCTGAGAATGAGGCCGATCGCTGGGGACATCCAGGCAGTAGGAGCTTTACCCAGAAGTGCGCCCTTGCACGAGGTGGGGCTACTTCCCCCCATTGTTAAAAGCCGGGCACACACATCCATTCGCCCACTGTTGCCCTGTTTGTCTCACGCTAACCAGGTAAAGGACTTGAAATGGATTATTGCATAATTACCTACAGTGAAATGACAAAATGAAAAGAATTGTGAAGACTGAGCACTAAGGAAAATGTCACTTGTGTTACGGGAGGCAGCTCCAGGGTGGCTAAAGAGGACGGCCCATCAGAGAAATCTGCCTTGTTGGGACAGTTGACTTCACATTAGGCTCTGAACTGTGACATGCAGAGCACAAAGGGAGGTGACATAACTGATCACCGTGGGCAAGAGTGGACCCCCCGGTATCTGAGGCTGTGATTCTTTGAGATGAATTGGTTCACTTTGTTGCTCAGGTGAATGCTTTGTGCTAAACCACACCGTGAAGATTTCTCTTTTCTCCTAAAGGGAACTGAACAGCATGGGGATCTGGTATCGAATGGGCAGAGTCCCCAGGAATCATGACTCATCTCAACCCACAACGCCCTCCCAGTCATCAGCTGCTTCCACCCCGGCCCCCAACCTTCCCAGGTGAGGCCTTGTCGGTGGTGTCCTATGCCGTTGTGCGTGTTACAGTCCTGTGGTCTCTGGTCTCCGAACACCTCCACTGAGCGTGTGCCCAAAAGTGTAGAAGCAATAAACTGTTAGAGGAGATTTTTAAAAACCCAATTAGAAATGTTTGCTTTACACGAATGTAAAGGCCATTCTGTATTCTGTTTTGTACGTATTCTGCAGCCTCCTAAAATAGCAGAATATGCAACTTTAAATTGGCTTGCTATTCTAAAGAGCTCATAGCGGCGCGCACACACACATGATTTATAGCCACGTGGTTGGGGACACTGGCCGTACGAAGGTAGAATTCCTTCTCTGCCTTGGCCAACAACTCATTGGAGGGTTGGTAAGTAATTTTGTTCATTTTCGTATCGTTTCTTTTCCCAGTGAGCTACAAACTAGGAAATGGGTAGTTTGGTTCGAGAGAATAGCGGGAAAGGGTTCAGGGCATGTCAGTTTCAGTAATTTGCGCAGAGAAACTTAGGTGAGCAAACTGGTCGCTCTGCACCTGATTTCAGTTGTAACAGAGGTAGCGATGGTCTCTACGCTTTCTGCAAAAAGCAGATGGTGAAAAGAATCCTGTCACATAAAAACTCTTCCCTCTCAGCCCTTAAACTTATTGTGGGGAGCGTTGCCTGATGCAGAGAATTGTCAATTTCGTTGGCTTTGCACCTGAAACTAATAGAGTATTGTAAGTCAACCATAGTTCAATAATTTAAAAAAAACCTTTTGCATTACTAATAGTAAATTATTTGAGAGCAAGGAACAAACGCCATGAAGGATTAAATTTGAGAAAAGGGTTACAAAAGTAAATAAAACAAGAATTGGCGAGGCATTGCCGTTTGGGGATTGATATAACACAAGTGAGGAGTCTAAAAGCTTCCACGTGGGTGAAGAGAGATGAACAGCGTCTGTCAGGAACAGATTGTGGGGCTCCTCCTGGGCCCCCCAATCCACACCCTGCCCTCCAGGAGGTACAGAGGAGAGTGTGGTGTAGCCTCTGGCTCTCAGCATGCTCTAGCTGAGCGCCCGTCCCCCCACCGCAGAATGTCGCTGTCGTGAGCCAGCAGCTCAGAGGACTCCATCCCCCATAAAGACAATCTGGTCTTTTCTCGTGACCGTTTCACAAACCCTAGTGGTACTTAAAACTTGACCGCCTGAAGTTACTTAGGTACTTAGTTAGCTAAGTTACAAGGTACTTAGACTTGGAATCGCCTGAAAGTTTGCAAGCAGTTTTCAGCCTCCCTTTGGCATGAAGAGACAGGAAAAGCCAGTGAGCTTCCCAGAGGTGCAGACTGAACAGTGGGGTGTCTTTGGTTTAGGAGTACCAGGCTAGCGCAGCGCTTTCCCAGCGCCCAGGGCACCGGCAGGCTGTGGTCACTGGCACCTGCGCTGGGGCTCAGCCCAGGCCCATCACCTGTGCTCCGGTTAGCTCACAGCCATAGCCCGAGAGTAGTTACAGCTGCTACCTATTGACATCACAGCGTCTGGAAGGGCCTAGAAATGGGCAGCACCTCCGGTCAGGCTGTAACTTTCTGTTGGATAAAGAGCATTGGTTCTCCCAGTTAAAGCGAGAAGAGCAATCTCCCCAGAAGCTTGCCGGTCAGCGAGAGAGCGCGGTCACCAGTGACAGAAGCGAGAGGGCCCGAGGACACTGGCCACAGGGACCCAGGTAGAATTGGAGATTCTTTGCATCGGAACAAAGAGTTCATAAGGCTCGTATATTTTATGCAGAAACCCTTGTTGTGGTTTACTACAGCTCCAAGGAAATTGGGTCAGTTTTGTTTTACTTGCCAAGTGAGGCAGATGTCAGAATAGTCCACGTAAGACGTATTCTCATATGATTGCGTTACGTCCCCCTCTATGCAGTAGGGTAATCGAATGTTACATTAATGCTTCCCGGTAAAAGCCACCGTCTGTCCCAAGCTCTCCTCCGGCACTGGGCAGTAATTTCTAGGTGGCATGCACAGCTCCGGGAGCCTCCTAATGCACAGTGGGTTTTGGCATCTTTGCTTTTTGTACTGTTTCCCAACTAGTACCTTTGACTTTTAAAAAAATGAAATGCAGACGAGTCACTCAAAATTTCCAGTGAAGATTTATGAAACGATGAGTATATTATTTCCCTGGAGGCTTCAGGCCTGTCATGTCTCCAGCAGAGAGATGTGGTGGCTTTCTCTCTGGGGGTATGCTGGTTTTCCCGTGTGGGGGTCTGCAGCGGCCCACAGGGTGAAGGCCTCCAAAGCCAGCCCCTGTGACCTCTCTTACATCCCTAAGCTCCAGACTTTAATCTAAACTGGTATTCTCGTCTTCCCTTCCTTTTTTGTGCTCATGTGGACACCGGTACAATGGGTGCATCTCAGATCCCTGCCTTAGATGTCCACTCAAATGCTTCCTCTCCCAGGAAGCCTTCCCTGAATGCCCTGGGGCTGGGCTGGGATTTCCTCTCTGAATGCTGCTGCTTCTTGGCCATTATGCCTTCAGTTTGGGTTGTGGTCATGTTGTGAACTCCTTGAGGGCAGGAACCGCGTCCAGTACCTGTTTATCTCTAGTGCTCCGCACAGATCTAGGCATGTGTTCAGTTTTGCAACAAAGCTTCTCTAACAGCCTAGACCCTGTGCTGCAGGCCCCCTCTCCTCCGCCGCTGACGACTCCTGAGTCCCTGAGCTCTTGGGCCCTTTTCTGATTCTAGCACAAGCTTAAGAAGTACTTCCAAGTGTGGTCTTTGTGTGGACGCAGGGATCAGGTGGCAAAGCCCGGCTAGAGAGAGTGCGCGGTGGTGCAGCGCCCTCTACTGACCAGATTTGTAGGTGGCGGGGAGGACTGGCAGGCTGGTTCCCCGCAAGGGGCTGCAGGCCATTTCCCTAGCAAATCTCGTTGAGGGGACTGTAAGGGACCGAGGGAGGGGCCAGTAAAGACCCAGTGGCCTGCTTGAGCTCAGCCTTTTGCCTCAGAAGCTAAAAATGTGTGCTCTGCCTCCCATTTCTTATGTTGTCCCTCATGTTCAAACAATCCCATGCCATTGCTGTTTTTTGGAGCACTGTTGACCCCACCTATCTCAGACTAAAGGAAAAGTTGGTGGACTTTTCCAGAATTGATGGGTCACCACCTGAGGACCTCCTGGTCCTGGCAGGTCCTCTTTCCAGAGGCAGTTACTGGGCCTGGGAGCAAGCGCTTGCTGCCTGTTTCCTTCCTGTTGTTGCAAAGAACGATAGTCTTGTCCTTTCAGAATGGTCAGGCCCCCGGAGAGCCAAGGGAGCCCTTTGGCTGTATCCAGTGAATTGGACGCAGTGTTGGGTAAAGTTCACAGCAACAGGCAGGATGAGGCGTGTTGGCAGAGCTCTTTTTCCTCATTCAGGAAACTTTTATCTCCCCTGCACACATCTCTGCACACGTTCCCTAACCACTTCCAAGTGAAGAAGGACATGCCGCCTCTTCCAGGAGCGCAGAGGCTCCATGTCCTCTCCGGGCATCCATGCGGCTCCACCCTCGGCCTGTCTACTCCATGCACCCTGGCCAGGGTAGTCGGCCTTGAGGCTGAGACACAGTCCCATCTCCCCATCTGTCCTCCGAGCTGGCCACGGCTTTGCGAGTCAGCCTGATACAAACAAGCAGACAATCGGTCTGTGGATGTGGGTTTTTCTGAGTCTCTTCCATGCCACTGCCTTGGGGCAGAGTGCAGGTGTAGGGAGGTGCCCTCCTGCTTCAACCAGAGCCATCCCCACTGGCCCCTCTCATGCCAGCTCTTACCTGTGCTGCTGCTGCTCCCAGCTCTGAGGTTTGGAAAAGCTCTGGGAGGCAGGTGGGTTCACCACTGATGGAGCACCAGTAGCCCCCGAGTTGGATAAACGAGTGGATCCATGTTGTCCCGGGTGGGGGTCCCTGGTGGACTGCCGCCCCCTGACTTGTTGAACAGTAGAACCAGTGGCTTGATAAAGACATCAGAGGCATGCTTATCAAATTTGCAGATGACACAGAGTCATTAGGGAGCGCTGATGTGCTGACTGACAGAATCAATACTCTGCATCTGCTCTACAGCTAGAACACCCTACTGGAACCAGGAGATGAAAGGTGATGGGTGAAAACAGCACCCCACCCCCCCAAGTTAAAAAAAAAAAAAAAAATCAATGGCACAAGAACCAAATTGAGGAGACCTGGCTTAGCAGTGATTTGTGTGCAGGTGACCAGGCTGGGCCAGGATGGGGGTTGTGTGGAATGTAGCCTGGTGTGCCCGGTGGGGCGTGTCCCAGGAGGTGGCACCTCACACCTATCAGGTTCAGTGGGAGGGTCACCTCCATTGCCTGTGACACACCACCTTGTGAAAGTTACCCAAATGGAGCATTGAATTGGAGTATGAGGAACCGCTGTTTTGACCTGAGTAGAGACCAGGCCATTGGCTTCAGGTGTTTAAATGGTCAGTATGCAGAAGGGAAAGACATGTTTCCAGGTGAGATGAGTCAGTGGCAGTCGCAGAAGACAAAAATTTAGATCAGGTGGACTCAAGTTTTAAGGTGGTGGACTTAGGCATAACATGTTAAAAAAAAAAAAACAATTAAAAGGGCGCCTAGGTGGCTCAGTCGGTTAAGCATTTGACTCTTGATTTCAGCTCCGGTCAAGATCTCACAGTCACTAGATTGAGCCCCGTGTCAGGCTGTGTGCTGGTCATGTAGCCTGCTTGTCATCCTCTCCCTCCCTCTCCCTCTGACCTCTGTCCCCCAAGGCAAAAATTCCGTGGCACTGAAGCCCACCCCAGAGGTGGTGTGCTCTCAACCGTGGTCAGCATTCAAACAGCATTTGGATTTTTCAGACCTGCGGGGGTTTTCATAAGCCTTAATTAAGAAGTGTCTCCTGTCCCCACCCTCAGAGATTCAGATTCTGCAGACACCTTGCCAGAGGTAACTCGGGGAGCTGCAGCGGGTGGGAAGGGCACGGAGCACTGGGCATTTGTCACCACGGTCTGCACGTATGGCTTTCAGTGCTTCCTCATCATCCGGTTTGTGCCCGTTGTCCCCTTCCCCTCACCAGTGCTGGCATCTGGGGAGGAGGCTCGGAGGGCTGCGGAGGGCCATGTGTCACCCTCCCTAGGATGGAGGGCACAGGGGGCCCTCTGATGCTGACCCGGTGTCTGTGTCTGGCATTGGCATGGATTTTGTCCCTTGCAGAGTTCATCTGAAATAAGTCGTCTGAACTCCCAGGTGCTAGAATTTCCACTTCTGTGGACACCAGGCTTGGGCTCTCTGGGAAATGTGCAGCGTGTGGCCCCAGTCTTACACGTCACGTTTCTGAAGGACAAGCTGCCACCTCAGGCCATGGGAATGGCCTGTGATCCTCTGCTGACATTGTCCCTCCCCTGGGAGCGGGAGCCGTGCTTTGAGTCCTGCCCTGCAGCCTTCGCCTGCGAGGTGCGGCCTCTGGGGGGCCTCTCCCAGGTGCCAGGCGGGGCTGAGTTCCCTCCTAAGGCGCCTGGCGCTGCCCTGAGCTGTTCCGGTAATCTTCCGGTGATTTGTCAGCTCCCAGCGAGGTGTCAGTCACAGGTTCCAAAGTATGTTTCTTAGTGACAGACATAATTGTACTTAACTTTTTGCGTGGATGTTATCAATCTGTGACAGATACTCTGGGAAATGGGGCATTTTGATTGCAGAAGATCTGTCACATGCATTTAGTCTTCCTCTCAGGGACACCAGGATTCAGTCACAACTTTTGCTTGTCGGTGTCAGGTTTTGAGAACATAGATCCTTGCTGACCTCAAAAACCGTTCCGTCACTCCGATCCCAGGGCTGTCATCGGAAAGGTTAATGGCTCTTCCTGAAGGAGAGAGAAAATCACACTGCGAGGATCTGGAATTCAGGCCGTGAACACCCAGGCACCCCCCCCACCCCCCCCAACAGCCGTTGTCAGAGGCCCGTGAGCCGCTGCGCTCTGTCCCGGGCTCCCTGACCCCACTTTCCTGGGGATGTGGGATCAGCTCCACTGCCTGACCAGCCCGCAGAGTAAGCCCTCAACCCGGATGGAGCTTCAGCACACCGGCTGGCATCCTGCTGCCTGAACTGACAGCCTCCACTCCGCAGGCTGCCTCTGTCGGTGTTCAGTTGTGAGATGGTTTGTGTGCTATAGAGGACATGTGTCACCTGCCCTGCTGGTTGCAGGACTTGAACGGGAGGCCCCGCGTGGCACCGATCGGGGAGGCCGAGTTTCCCTGTGGAGGTGTTTGCCGCCCGGCACTGGAGATGCTGCCTAGCAGGAGGCTCAGCCTGCTGGAGGGAGGGGAGTTCAGAGCCAAAAGCTGCTCTTTAAGGTTCCTCATTTATGAGAATGGTGGTCTGTGTCCCGCTTCAAGGTGAGATGAGGAGGCAAGGCCAAGGGCTGATTCCAGTGACTCTTTTCTTCGCCCATAATAGTAAACCATCTCAGCTGGATTCTGAGCTCCCTTCCATAGGAGCAAGAGCCCGCCTAGGGGCACGTGAGCCCCGGGGGAGCACTCTGGCTTGGTCCCCCTTCCCCCCCATTCCGCCCCCGAAGGAGGGGGTGGGGCTGGCCCTTGCAGCGGGGGCCCTCAGAACCTTGCACCTCGGCCGGGCGCGCCCAGGCAGAACCGTGGGTCTGGCTTCACTTGGGATCATTAGACTTCCTCCTTCACACGAAAACCACACACATTTTTGTTTGTTTAACTTTGAAGATGGGATACACATTTTCATTTCCTTCTGTGCTGTGTCCCCCCCCCCCCCTTTGAAGACGAAGACTTAAGGCAGATGTTTCTCACACATTGAGCACAAGCACGGGCGCTCACTGTGCATTTGAGCTCCCCTCTGCTCCTGCTACCTTCCACACACTCCGTTCAGCAGTGCCAGCAGCCGGGGCGGCTCAGAGGAGGGCCGTCCACAGGGGGAGGACCTGAACACTAAACCACAGTGAGATTAGACGTTGAACTTTCTTGGGGCTCAGGTATTCATTTCAATAACTCACCTTTACATTCTTTGCCTGGAACTTTAAAGTCCAGCGTTGCCTCGTTTTTCGATTCACATGTGTTCTTTTTTCTTTCTGGAACCTTCACCTGCTTCCTGTTATCTGACATATCTCCCATACCATCTCCCATTAATCCAGGTGAATCTCTTGACTCCTGAGCACATCGGCCTCATTCTAGGACCGTCTCTGCACTGGCCACCACTGTGTATCTCCCCTCAGGCCTGCCCCAGGCCCTCCTGGAAGCGGCAGACCAGACTCTGGAATACTGAGGCTTGGCCCTGTCTACCTTCCAGCCTAGTGTAACCCTTCACTTCTTCTAGAAAGCCTGGCACGGGCTGTTTTCCCTCTTTCCCTCCTCCAGTCGCTCACGCCAGACAATTTGGCATTTCCTGTGTCCCTGTCATTGCTACGTGTACTTATGTTTGGTCTTCTGATTGGATCTGCTGGCTTATTGATAACAGGGACTCTCCTGTTTCCTTCTCTCATAAAGCTTCAGGAAAGGTTAGTCACACAGAAATACAGATGCCGACATGTGTACTACTATATGTGTGGAAATTTAGCAAGTTTTTTCGACTGTTAACTCCATTCAGTTAAGTGTTCAGCAAAAAACATGTGGCCCCCCAAATGGCAGGGACTTTTGAACACCAGGTGCCTGGCACGTGGTAAACACTCAGAATATTTATTAAATGTATAAATGGAGCTGGTTTAGTTACAGCAGGACCCGGTATCCTGTGTTCATCCATTTTCACCTTCCATCTACTCTGCCAGCCATCCAGCCAACCAGTAGAGACTTGACTTTTCATTTGCTGGGTGTCCACCACTTTGCAAGTGCTTTTACAAATAAGAACTCACTTAATCCTAATAATGGCTTTGTGAGGTAGGGTACTGTTATCACATCCACTTCAAGATGAGGAAACTGAGACCCAGGAGGTTAAATTCCTTTGCCAAGGTTACACAGCTACTAAATGTCAGAGCTCAGATTTGGACCCAAGCAGGTGAGCTGCCTGTGGCTCACAGACCACCTGTGCCCAGGTCACTGGCTGTGGGGCAGCCAGCCAGGTGTCCCCACTGCCTTCACGTGTGGCCTCTCCAGGCCCCTGACCAGCAGCTGGGACCCAAGGGCTTCCCAGAGTGTGCCCATGGGGGTGGTGGAGCCCATTGTCTTCCCCAGGCTCCTCTGGTCAGAAGCTGCCCTCCTCGTCTGCACTCACACCCTTTCTGGAGACCTGTGAATGTTGGCTGGGGTCCAGTCCACTGGAGCCATAGATGGTGACCGAGGAGAACATGTGGACGCCATACACGAGAGGGCCCTGGCGTCACAGCTCGAATGGTTTCCGAGCCTGCGATGAAGCGGGGTTACAAGCAATTTGATTTATTCTGGCAATCATGAGAGCCCTGTGAAAGAGACCTACAGCGGAGGGCTCTCTGAGTATCTCTCAAGTGCCTGTGTCACCGAGCCTTGTCTGCTCTTGCAAGAGTATCAAACTTCGCTTTGGTGTCAGTAATTTTGAAGGGGAAATTTCATTAGAATGCAGTTTGGTATTGTTGGATATGAATGATGGGTTTAGGCTGAGCAATACACTTTTTGATATTAATTTTTAATATGGCTTCTTGGGAAGTCAGAGCTTCTATTTAATGAAGAATTGACTATTAGTCAATACCGCTCCTGCCTCTGAGCCAGCCTTCTTTGATTTCACTCTTCCACACCAGATTTTGACAAGGTATTTGCTGCTTGTAAATGTGGTATCTTGGTAAATTTTGTGACTCCGTGAGTGTCTTATTTTTCTTGGTGGTTATGATGGTTCTGTGTGCTCCTTGTTGTCCCGGAAGCGGGGCTGCAAATGTGAAATGATTTCCTCCTGTGCCTGGTTCGCAAGTGCACGGGGCTCTTTGTGCAGTTGGCTGAAAGCTCCAGGGTTTGGAGAAAGGCCTTTTTCAGGATTATGAAAATAGTTTTCCGTGTGTCAGAACAGATTTATCAGTTCACTTTAGGGTCGGTTTTGTGAACCAGACCATTTAGAGGAGGATATTTTACCTTTTATCAGAGTGGGAGCTGACAGTCTATTTGCAGGTAGCTCTATGGAATATTTCACTTGTATCTTTCAGTGTAAATCTAGCCGCCAAACAAAGTAAAAATGGGCATTAAGTGAAATTTTCCTGCAGTTTTACCCACCCCACACTCCCGCCCCGATGCTGTTCTCTTTCAAGGCAGGGTTTCAATTATTAATTTGGATATTTAATAAAATCCTTTGCTTGCAGTAACTTTTAAAAGGCCCCTTGAATGTTATTTGGGTCGGGTTTTTGCCCGTGGGTCGGGTAGCATTCAACTCGAATATCCTTCTTGAGCAGATGTTTTGTTTCCAGTCGAATAACAATATTAATAATTATTCGGATAAACAAAATTATCATCATTATTTCAGCTACAGTTTCTTGAGCATCTTGTGCCGGGCACTGTGCAAACACTTGACAGATACTGCTTAAATCTTTATGACCACGCAGTGAGGTGCATAATGGAAACGAGCAAAGCCTCTAAGAAACCAGCCAGCTGCAGCCGGGAGAGGTGGCGGCCGGCCCAGGGGCAGAGCATCAGGACTCGGAGGAGCCGGGACTGGAGCCCAGTCCCACCGTCCCTGCCCAGACTCTTTTAGGACTCTTGCCTCAGTGTCTCCTGCGGCCTCGACCGGAACCAAATGCAGCCACAAGCCATTCCAGCCCATGGGTCCCATCGTACCTCCTTATTCGTCATTGCTCTATTTTACTAAGCACATTGTTTTCCACAGCTTCTGATATTGAGCAAGAAGGATTGAGCAAAGGAGCAATGCGCCTTTGATTCTTTGTTAGGGTTTGTTATTTTCGGCTCGGACTGTTCCCAGCCCGCCCTGCACTCTCACGCACGTAGCCTTTTATGAATCCGAGTTTGGCAGTCTCGCTGCTCTTGAATTTTGGAAAAGCGGATATTTTAGTAGGCTGGAAGAAGATGAAAAGCCAGAAGTGCCCATATGTTCCTTGTTTTTAAAAGTAGGGTCAGTGAGGTTTAGAGACTTTTTAAATATTTCCGTTTATAAGATTAGACTAGATCATCTGGAATGGAAGTGCGGTGCCCTGGGTCCCAGACTTCGCTTTTTTCTTCATTTCTTTTATATGGGAGGTAGGTGTTTTGGCATTGCAGGGTTCAAGTGTAATAAAACTTAAATGTAGTGAATAAATGCCATGATTTGGAGTGTTGCTGCAGCTATGAAGTTAGTTTCCTTTCTTTTTCTTTCTTTCTTTCTTTCTTTCTTTTTTTTTTTTTTTTAAGTAATCAGTGGCTTGAAAAATAGCAGGTAGGTACAAGGATGGTAATTTAACTGAAAACTCCAAAGCTTTTAAAGGAGTAGAGTCTTTGGCATTTGTTAAGCATTCTCTTCACCCAGTTAAATCTTTGTGAGTTGAGATTAAGCACCTCTTCTGAAATGTCTACTTGAGTACTTTGAAATTGAACACAGTTCTGCATTTTGTTAAGTCCACGCCATCTTTTGCCCTCATTCCCTCCTGGTAAGTGACGGCGTGGTTTCTCTTGATCCCCAGATACCTGTAGAAACCCAGAATCTTGAGCAACTGCCTAGCCCAACCCCAAGTTTCCAAATGAAGGGCTCTTACAGGTGACTTGATGCCGCATATGTGAAGAGAGGCAGGGGGCTGGGACCAGGTCTCGCCTCTGGTTATGGCCCATCTAGCATTTTACACTTTGGGCTGTGAGGCATTGTACTGCCCTTTGTTACCCAACATGAGGTCCTGGGAGAAACATGGGTGAGAGAGCGCTGTGGTCACCACCCTGATAGAACCTCTGAACAGCCAGAGAGGAGGAACCTTGACCTTGATTGTCTTCCAGGACCCTGCCCTTCTCCACCTAGAGGAAGAGGGAACTCTGTGCTCCCTAGAATTTCCTGTCATGTTCATTCACTCTTCATACCTCTTCTATTTCTAAATTTCAGGAGTAATTTGTCACTTTAGAGGAGGGAGTCATTAATAACCATTATTTAGAACTGTCGAGACTTCCTCTGTGTGCGTGTCCGAGTTAAGCATCCAAAAAATTGGCCTTGTTGGTAGCAAACAGGGCCTCGGTATTGACAGATCAGGACCGCCCCACCCCCACCGGTCTTTCTCAAGTTCTAGTTGTTCCAAGTCTGTCTTTAATCACGGAGAGGGTGGCGGCCGAGTGGTTAAAGCATGTCCTCCTGGAATTCATTAGTATTATTACCAAAGACCGTGTTGTAAATTGTTGATTTTTTTTTTTTTAACTGCTTGGAAAAAATTCCTCCTTAACTATTTCATTTTAATGTGCTTTAAGGGAGGGGGTAAAAAAAGGAGGAAAGATTTTTCTCATCAAACATATGAAATAAAATAGTTCAGAAGCCCTGACTTGAGCTCTCCCTGGGCGTGGGCTCTGAGTGCGGTTGTCCTGAAAGAAGCTGAAAACCACATCTCCATCACCCTCAGGCCACGGGGTGTGGGCCGGGAAGAACCCCCAAACCTCCAGAAGGTGGTTGAAAAGAATCGGGATTCAATGTATGTTAATGCACATTGTTATTCTTTAACATTAAAATTCTACCCAAGTAGTAATAATTACTGTTAATATCTTTCAGTTGGAAACTTACAGTAAAGGAGCAATAGTAGAAACAGTATTTAAAGGAGAGTGGCTGCGTGATAAGAATGCAAATAAGTGTTATTAGCCTAATGATTTTGCCGTCGCCATGGTTGTGCAGCAGTAGTGTTGTGAATATGTCATCCGGCACCCGTGAATTTGGAAAGTGTGTCAAAACACAACTTCAATTAGTTTGCTCTAATTACGGCTCTGGAGAGTTTATAACTACATCACTCCTCATTAAAAGAGATTTTCTTCTATGGATTAATGTAATATACAAAGGAAAGTTTCAAAGTTCCCGACGCCGTTTGCTCCCACTCAGAGCAGGGCTGACGGATCCCGGGTCTGCTGCTGCCCCAGGGCCTGGCCGAGGCAGGGGGCCGGGCCGGCGGCCACGGCCAGAGGGGAGCCCGGCTGGCTCTGCGTGGGGCGGCTCATCCCTCCGTCTGGATAATCGGCCTCCTGCTAGAAAGGCCACGGCAAATAGAGTCTTGACGATTTCCACAAGAGGGTAAATGAACCCATCTCAGGCCTTTAAGAGAAAACTGCTGATCAGGAACTCGGAGGACGTCCCTCGTCCACGGCACCTGTGGTGTCTAGAAGCAGAAGGAGCTCAGGACCTCCCGTGGCCACGTGCGGTGTGTGAGGTTGGCCCTTGGTCCTGTCCTGGGGGCCTTGGGAGACTTACTTTGGGTCCTGCAGAACCACAGGGCATCTGTGAAATGTCAAAAGGCTTGTCATGGAGTGAAAGAGCTCTAAAGAAAGGATAGCTCTTGTCTAAACTGATAGGCCGTTACAGATGCTACTGTCGGACTGTTGCCATTCTGAAAGAAGGAAAGTCCACATTTTCTTAGGCTGTTACTGACTCCCGTGCCCTTGAACACCCGCAGTGCCCACCCCTACAAGGCTCCCCTGTACAGGGTCAGGATGGCAACACTGGGCCTCCAGTCCTCTGGACGAGGCCGTTTCCTTGAGCTCTGCTGCCCCTCATGGCACCCCATTCTCCCAAGCAGCTGACCACAGCATCCTTATGACTCCCCAGGGTAGGGAGCCCAGTGATACATTTTGAATCCAAGAGGTAAATTTGAGAATGCTTGTTGAGTGCCCCCAGTTTGGGTTGCACTCCCCTACCCTCACTCCCTAATTTACATACACAATCCTGGATATCCAAAAAACGGCTTTGAATACATTTGTACATTTTTTTTTCCTTACCTCGAAGTATTCTCTTTGTCTTACTTCTGGTGAGTACAAGGGGGGGTGTGCAATGAGTGACTTGGCCTTCTTTACACCACTCACAAGCAGCATTACCTGGAGTGCATCATATTGCTACTCTGAGCCTCCGTGTCCTCTTCTGTGAAGTGGGGATAAGAATATCTCCCTTGGAGATTCTTCTGGGGACTAAACAGGGGACACGTGAAAGTGCCCCACCAGGCACACAGCGGGCACTCATGCATGTTGCCTCCTGTCTTTGTCCAGGGTTTCTTTCCAAGTCCGATCTGAGCCTGAGCACTTCATTCCCTGAGACCTCTCTGTTGCCACCACTCGGCTCCTTTCTGCTCCAGCTGTAGCTTCAATCAGGCCCCCTTCTCCGGCCCAGTCCTCACGGAGCCAGACTGTGGGCTCAGGGGCCCCGCAGAGCTGGGGTGGGGATCGCTGTGCTCACAGGTGAGCAGCTTGTGAGGGGTTAAGATAGAAATTGTGTAAGTCTTCCAGGCTTTCTCCCAGTTCTGCGATAATTTGATGAAGAACTTCACCCTAATTAAATATTCAAATTAGGAATAAGTGTCAATATGGCTTCCCATTGCCTGGAATGATGATTAATTGTATTCAAAACTCTAGTGGCCCACTGTAATCTAAACTGAACCGTTGTTCCTGATTATTTCTGCACCACACTTGCCATGTTTTTGTTTTAAGATTTAAACTAGTAATTGATTTGCCATATGCTGTCGAGCTGCACATACTTTAAAGCTGCACGTTGAGGAACTTGGGGAGTTTGGAATTGCGATTTCCCTAGTCTTCCAGTGGCCGTTTTCCTGTCCAATGCAGAGTGATTGGGTTGGGAGGAGGCAGTATCTGTGTTGCCCATGAGGAAAACTCATTATATAGTCAAGTCGGTAGGCTCAAGTTGTATTGATCACGGCAAATGGGTTGCTCGAATGGAAAATGAATAAATTCATCCATTTAGTTTGTGCTTTGCGTGATCTCAGCAAAACAACACATTCCAGTGGAGAAAAGGATCCTGTCAGATCCCAGCTCAGCCAGATTCTTTAGCTCTTTGACCTTGGACAAGTCCCTGAGCCTCTCTGAACCTCCTTTCCCCTGGTCAGTAGAATCCTACTTACCTTGCTGGGTTAGGCCAATTAGGGATTAGTGTGACTCGTGAAGGATAGTTGTGGGGCTCAGTAAGTGGTAACTGTCCTACTAATAGATGATGACAGGAACAGAGCCTTCATGTCGTGCCTCCCCTCCCCCACCCCCTGACCATGGGAGTCTGAGACCATCTCCCACTTCTCTGACTCCAGGGGCCTCCATTGCTCTCTTACTTGCGACCTCTCCTAGCTCATTGTCTTGACTCTTGATTTACTGTTTCACTGCTTGGGCCTTTTCTCCCTCAACCCCCAACTCATGGTCTGACCTCTTAGCAGGCAGGACCACAGCTTCCACGACCCTGCCCTGGACCCTTCCTAGGGTTTAGCAGAGCGCCTGGTACATTACACGCTCAACAGCGTTTGTTGTTTCCTTTCGTTGTATGCCATTGCTTTAAAATTAAAACCTAGAACCTTATTTGTATACCTTCTATTTAGAGCTTTTTACTTTGTAGTATAGGCAATTTATGTGTTTCAATTTACTTATAGATAGATTCCTAAAGAGGAAAGATAGAAGTCTCATTTGGCTCTTTTCCAGTTTTTTTTCCCTTTTTTTTTTTTTAAACTTCATTCTTTTAGCACAGTTGTAAGTTCACTCTAAAATTAAGGGGAAGGTACAGAGATGTTTTATATATCCCCTGTCTTCACATATGCATAGCCTTCCTGTTATCAACATTACTCGCCAGAGTGATACTTTAAAAAAAAAAAAAGAAACCAGGGATGAAACTACATTGACACATTGTAATCCCCCCCAAGTGTGTAGTTTGGGTTCACTCTTGGTGTTGGACGTTCTGTAGGTTTGGACAAATGTACAATGACATATGCACATCATTATAAAATCATACAGAGTATTTTCACTGCTTTAAAAATCCTGTGTTCTACCCATTTACCTCTCCCCCAACCCCTGCCAACCACTCATCTTTTTTATTATCTCCACAGTTTTGTCTTTTCCAGAATATCCTAGAATTAGAATCCAATAGCAGGTAGCCTTCTCAGATTGGCATCTTTCACTTAGTAATATGCATGTATCATTTGGGTTTTCAAATGATTTCTGTACCAGACCTGTACTTGGCATATAGTAGGAGCTCAGTTAAAAACTGTTGGACTGAGTCAGTCACAACATATGATGATGGCAACCTTGGGTGCTTGTCAATACCAGAGTCTGTCTGCCCTTGGACGGCATCAATTCATTGGGTATATTTGGAATTAAGTTTCAAGTCTGAGCATAGAAAGTTAGTGAGATCATGGAGATCATTGTAGAGGAACTAGGGCTTTTAGGTTTTACAAAACCTCACTTGACTTTGCTGGTGGCCATGACAAAACAGAACCAAAAATGTCTCATCAGCCCATAAAAATGGTAGTCAAGTTTACATATGGTAATTTCTTTCTCAGGTTGGTTCCAAAATCAACGAGAAAAGAAAAAAATCCCCAGACTGAAAATTATTTTAGAGCCTAGAGTCCTTAAAGTAGCTGACTTTCAGTTTTAGTAGAATGAAATCGCGGGCAAAAAAAAATTGCAGCATTATCTCACGTTGTCTCTGGGTCTTCACAGATCTATATCCTAACTCAGAACTCAGTGTGGAATCATTAGGGCCCTGGAGCTGGAATCCTCTCTCTCAAGTCTTTGAGGATGCTGGTGCTGGTCAGGCCTTCCAGCTGAAAATGATTCATTTTAATTACCATCCAGGGCGATCTGATACCTGAGCATATGGTCCTTAAGAAATAAGCTTGCCCAAACTGTCAGCGAGTGTGGGCAATGGTCAGGGACCTCATTCTGACACCGTTGACCAGCCCTGGAGAGCGGACGCTCTAGAAGGTGCTTATTAAAATGCCAGCAGGTGCAGCGAGGGCCCCCTTTCCTGTGACTCCCTCACCCTGCTTGTGCCAGGTGTTTTATAAGAGCCTTTTTCTTCATTAAATGGCATTCATTAAGCACGTCCTTACACCTGGCACAGAAGCTGTGTGTCACAGATGACTTCTTCCCAATGGTGTTTTGCAGGAATAAAGTGGAATTTCATTTAGCCATTTGCTGTGTTCCTTCTCCCCCTGACCACCTCCACTCAATTATTGTGGCTTTTGCATATTACATTCCTCCTCCCCCCCCCCCCATGGTGTTACTTTCTTTTGCACGTTACCTCTGGTCCTCGTCCACCAGCAGACAGGGTAGCTGGAAAACAAGATGTTCCTTTAGCACCGAGTGCTGTGCCGTTTGCTTTCATATACGTTTGCTCTGCTGACACTCCAGCAACTTCTCCTGGCCTCTGCCGTCTTCTTACTGATGAAAATAAAAACAACTTCCCATTGGAAAAAAATTACCACCTAAACATATTATGAAGGGGGAGGGGAATCCACACTCTCAGCTCAGACCTCCGTGGTGCACACTGCGATCCCAGCCCTGCCACCAGCCAGGGCCACCTCTGCTGTGACCCGGTGTGTCCGTCCAGGCCCCTTTGGTTCTTGGGTGTGTACTATGAGTATGTGTACCCACAGAAATAAGCGTTTGTATTGTTATTTCCTACTCAGGCTTTGTTTTGTTTCATTTTGACTAAGCAGCCGGGTCTTTGAGATTTGGCTATGGTGATAGAAAAACGTCTGGTCGCCCCTACTTATCCTGTCCTAGTTCAGTCTTACAATGAACATTTTCCCCAATTCACTGCTCTTAACAAACACGGCCGCAAGGACCTATCCGCGCCTCTCCTGCAGCTGAGTTCAGGGTCCCGGCACCATGTGGCCAGCACCCTCCCCGACTTCCACCCAGAAAACCTGCAAACATCGTTTTATATCTGCAAAGTATTCTGACTCAGAGACTTTACAACGTTCTATAAATTATGTGATGTTTATAACCTAATGTTCTGGTGTTTTGAGTAGAGCATCGTGACTCCAAGCTGAATTTTGTGATTTTTTTTTTCCCTCATTAGGGTTCAAATCCAAGCTGTGTCTCCCCCCACCCCACCCCCCGCAGGCAAGCTGCTGAGCCTCTCCGAGGCCATCTGTCAAATAGGGATGATCTCCAGGCCCAGTGGTAGGATCCGGGTGGGGGTTACATGTGCACGTGAAGGGTAAGCCCTGAGAAAACGTCAGCTAATGTTATTTGCCCGTTTTTATCTTCAGTAAGTCCTTTCCCACACTCCCAGTTACTTCCTCAGGCTACATTTCTAGAGGGGAAAAAAAAAAAAGAAGGTCCTTTGGTCCTGCTTTCTTCCCCATTCTTTTTTTTTTTTTTTACAAATAGTTTATTGTCAAGTTGGTTTCCATATAACACCCGGTGCTCATCCAGCCGCAGAGGGACATGGACACACAGTCACCCAGCTTCTCAGAGCCAGGCTGCACCTTGACAGGCTCTGCCAGCAGCAAGAGTGGTTTTTTAAAAGTCAGTCTGAGCCAGGTCACCAAACTGGGGCCAGCACGGACATTCCTGCCACAGCTGACCGGTGGCCGCACTGGCATCTCTTCCCCATTCTTAACTCTGAATTTCAAATCCTTTGGAGCCTGTTGGAACGCACTTCTTTCAGAGAATGGGACGTGAATGGTCGTATTTTGTCAGCGTCTTCACTCACAAAAGACAACCTGAGGGAATAAGGATATTTCTGAAATGCAGCTCTGTGTTCCTTCAAAACTTGCGTGGCTCCTTTGTCTTCAGGCAGGTAGTATGATAGAGGGAAAGTCTGAAGTCACGGTCAGTATCTGCCAGGATTCATCCAGTGGTGGGTCTCTTTGCCATTTCTGGAGTACCGCCAGCCCAGTTGGCTTCTTTCTTTAGGTGTTCGTGTTTTTGTTTTCTTTTTTAGATCAGGGAAGTATTTTCAGGTTCACTAAAGTATACTTGATATAGGATAAACGGCACCTACTTAAAGTAGTATTTGATGAGCTTTGACCTGGGATCCCGTCACCGAAATCAGCGTCCTGAATGTACCTACCACCCCCAAAACCTCCCCACCCTCCTCTAGTACGCCCTCCCCCCTCAGGCAACCATGGATCTGCTTTCTATCCCTATGGCTTAGTTTGCATTTTCTAGAACTTTACATAATATAATAGAATGATATCACACGTACTTTTTACCTTGTTTTACTTCGCATAATTAATTTGAGATTTACCCACCTTGGGTGTATCAACAGTTTCTTTTTTATTGTTGAGTAGTATCCATTGCATGGATATACTATGATATATTAAATCACTAGACGTTTGGCTTGTTTTTAGTTTTTACTATTACAGATAAAGCTGTTTAGTACATTGGTGTACAAATCTTTTTTTTTAACGTTTATTTATTTTGAGAGAGAGCGCACGCACACAAGCAGGAGAGGGGGAGAGAGGGGAGAGAGAGAATCCCAAGCAGGCTCCACAGTGTCCACACACAACCCGATGTAGGGCTCAAACTCAAGAGCTGTGAGACCACAACCTGAGCCACAGTCAGGAGTCCGACACTTAACTGACTGAGCCACCCAGGCTCCCCCGGTGTGCAACATTTTTGTACGGACTTAGCCTTTCATTTCTCTTGGGTAAAAATCAAGAAGTATAATGGCTGGCTTGTATGATGGGATATGTTAACCTCTAAGAAACTTCAAACTGTTTCCTGCAGTGTTGTACCATTTTACTTTCCCACCAACAATGCGTAAGCATTTCAGTTGCTCCCCAGCCCTGCCAACGCATGGATATTTTTGGCCTATTTAATTTTTGCCATTCTAGAAGATGTGTGGTACTATTGCACTGCGGCCTCCTCAGTCTGCACTTCCCTAATGATCAGCCATGTTGAACACCTTTTCATGTGTGGGTTTACCATTTGCACATTTTCTCTAGTGAAGTGTCTGTTCAGATCTTTTGGCCACTTTAATTGGATTGTTTGTCTTCTAGTAAGTTGTAAGAGTTTGGTATAAATGCTAGCTATAAATTGGATATGTGTTGTGCAGATATCTTCTTTAGGTCTGTGGCTTGTCTTTTCATTTTTGTAACAAACCTTTTAAAGAATAAGAGTTTTGGGGAGCCTAGGTGGCTCGGTCCCACCCTTGATTTTGACTCTGGTCCTGCTTTCTGGATTCATGAGTTCAAGCCCAGCATCAGGCTCTGTGCTGACCACAGGGAACCTGCTTGGGATTCTCTCTCTCCCTCTCACTCTGCACCTGTCTCCCAATAAATAAGTAAACATTAGAGAAAGTTTTAAATGCTGAAGTTGGTTGATTTTTTTTCTTGTTTCGTTGTGCTTTTCTGTGTCTTACTTAAAAGAAATTTTTGCCAAACCTAAGGTCCTTTGTTTTCTCCTAGAAGAGGCCATGCTATGCCTATGAAATCAAGGTGCATTTAAATAAAATAGTATCAAATCCTAGGACTTACAGACTTAATAATTTGCCCCTTCTCTTTCCTTTCTTCGAAGAATAGTTCTGTGAATCTCAGGTCACTTTATCAATGGTGTGAGGTAAGCATCAAGATTCATTTATTTACATGTGGCTATCTAGTTCTGACACCATTTGTTGAAAAGATTACCCTTTCTTCATTGAATTTTCCGGGCACCTTTGCTGAAAATCCATTGATCATATACGTGGGTCTATTTCTGGAGTCTCCATTCTGTTGCATCAATCTTTATGTCTATCTTTATGCTCTAATACCACACCGTATTGATTATTGTAGCTTTACCATAAGTCTTGAAATTAGGGAGTCTGTAAATCAGGATTTATTTAACCATGAGTCTTTATTGATTTTGCTTGGAATGTTGGAAGCCCTATGGATTTCTAGATTTGGTTGAGTATTTTTTTCTTTTAACTAGGTAAGCTTTAAGCGCTTTTTTTTTTTTTCCTGGTTGTTACTCTTGATTATTATGATTTCTTTCTAACATCAAGAATGTTTAGGTTGGTTTTCTGTGTTTATCATCGTTTTCCTCATCATCTGTGTATTCTTTCTGTCTCTGCATTCTGGAAAATTTGGGGCAGATTTCCACAACATTACTGATTTAGTTTTTTAAATTTTATTTCTGTATTCCTAATGCAGGCAACTTTATATCCTACAGTAAATTCCTTTTTAAAGCTAATTTCTTATCTTGTTGTGTGACCTTTGTTACAGACCTAGATGTAAGGATGTGTATTTCTAGACCGGGTGTTAACCAAAAGGCAGGATGTGTGACTTATCCCTGCCTCTCACTTACATGCTCATTACTTGGGAGATAATCTCCTAAATCTTCGTTACCTTTCTCTGTTCTCATTAGTTTTTGTAGAGTCTCAGTGAGAGGGGGCTGGCCAGAGCCATCAGTGGCCCTAAAGTCCTGGTTTTTCTAGGGCAGATCCCCTTTCATCCCCTGATTTCATTCTTTTCTACTGTCGATTCTTTGTCCCAGTGCAAATGAATAAACAAATGTTATTCCCGGTATTTTGGAGATCATGCTGCTTCCATCCAGAGCAGGCTGCCTCTTCTGCCGGGTTTGTCCCCCAAACACAAGTTTATATTCTCTAAGAGTTTGGTTACTGCCATTCAGAAAAGGGATTCACAGGCTCATCGGGGAGCTGCGAGGTATCTCTCATGTGAGGGGTGCCATGGTCATCCAGTTACTATAGCCAGACACCTGACTCCTCTTTACTGGCTGGCCATCTAGGCGCTATATCCTTCCCGCCACACTGAGGCTGTTAAATCAAGATGCATTTAATCAGAGTGTATCAAACCCTAGGCCTTCTGGACTTCATAATTTTGTCCCTTCCTTTCCTCTTCTCTAGAATAGTTACTGTGAATCCCTTGGGTCATTTCATATTTTTATTCCTGTTCTGCTCTCTTTTCCTTTCTGTATGTGTGTATGGAGCAAGTAAGTCTTGTCCTTCTGTCTTTTTTTCCACTTGTGAATTTTTTTTCAACTTTTGCCACAAGCACCTTTTTCTTTAGTGAAGAATACCAACCCCAAGCCTCTGTTCTTTTTCTTCTTACTCCTCGTAACCACCCCCCTGCCCACCCTGCACCGGCTTCAGACCTTGGGCTTCTGCAGAGTTCCAACATGTTGTCCTTCAACAGTGGTTTTCAAGCTTTTTGGTCCAAGGCTTTTACAGTTTTAAAAATTGCAGATTCCAAAGAGCTTTTGTTTACGTAGCTTATGTTTATCTATAATTACCTTACTGGAAATTGAGGAAAATGTGCAACACAAGAATATGCAAGGAGACATCAGAGCTATGACCTCAGACGTCCCACAGCTTCTGAAAAATTCTTTCTCCTTGTAAGAGGAGAGCGAAAAAAAGGGTGTCTTGGCATTTTCAGGAAAATAGTTATGACCCTCACGAACTCCCAGAGAGTATCCAGAAGTCCCTGGAGCGCACCCTGTAATCTACCCCCGCCGAAGGTGGGTCTAATACAGCTCTCAGTCCCTGAGAAACAGAATGGGAGTCGTAATTTCACACCACAAAGTTTGTTTTGCGAATGTGCGGGAACATGTGTGCACCTGTGCGAGTCTCAGGGGTGAGAGATAAAAGTGACGTCTGTCTCCAACTTTAAGCCTGCCTCTGCCTCACCAGCCACCCTCCTCCATGCCGCCCTCTGACAGTCTGAGAGGACAGCAGGCCTCACGGCCGCCTGGGCAGAGCCATCTTCATTATATGTGGCCACTGGGTCCAGAAGATTAATGGTAACATTTTAAAAATTCACACAGACCTGGAATCAGCACTAGAAAATACAGATTTAAATTAACAAGGAAAAAGCAGAATCCCATCAAAGGAAATAAATCGTGCTGGCAACAATTGTCACATAATAAAATGTATTCTATAACTGAGGGGCTTTTATATGGAGCTGTCTGCAGCTTAGTGGCCATGTTAATTGAATAAGGTGCCTACAACTGACTTGGGGGGAAAAAAATGAAATTTCCCTCAGCATCTATTTAGCCAGAGCCCTTGTCAGCAGCATGCGTGATGCTGACCTATTTGTTACAGAAGCGCCAGCCCCTCCTGCAGAGAGAGGTGATCACTCAGCAGGGTGTGCCTGTCTCCTTCGGGCTGTTCCGTGGCTAGGGAATGAGGAGGAACGCCTGATAAAGCTCCCCTGGAATTTAGGGGCTCTTCTAGTTGGATTTCTCCAGTTTCCAAACAGATTTTGGAATAATAAGCCATCACTTGAGTCAGGTGTCAGAGATTGCTGACCTCTGATGGTCAGCCCCTCGCCAGTGGTCCAAGGCCTACTAGGGATGGTACTAGAAGGTCTTCATCTCCAGGTGTCCCCTTAGGCACAGAGGGTTTCCTGAGCCTTTGGGTCTACTTCTTGGCCTGCTAGTGATCTTTATGAACACTCTTAAAATGAAAACACATTGCTCTGCTTACGGAGTAATCAATGACTTTGGGACCCCTTGAAGTGACTTCAGGGAACTTGGTGTCCATAGGGGCATGGTCTTACACTTCTCAGTTTTGTTGGATGCCATGGGGTACCTACTCCTCCTTACAGCCCCTTCCAAAGAGCACCCAGTGTCCACGGTCTGCCGAAGCACCTGGCTGCTTCCTCCCTTCCTCTGCCAGTAACCCCCAGCATCATGAACAGTGCATTCCCTTAATCTCCTTAGACGATCAGGTTATGGGAAAGAGGCCAAGGTGTTGAGTTAACCAATCACAACTTCAACTGTGAAAATTAGGCCTTTGTATCTCTTCCCACCAGATGCTCGAGTAACAGGCTTGGGCTCTGGCTATTAGTCTTCTAAAATGTTTTAAATGACTGTGAACTATCTTGTCAGACAGTTGTACCGTGATTTTTTTTTTAACCAGTCCCCTATTATTTGATATTTGATTCCAGTTTTTGCATTTTAAGCAAGGCCATGATGAATGTATTCATGTAAAAAAAAAAAAAAAAATTCATGGATCAGAAGTGGTTGCATTTTCCAGACACTTAACCAACTCTGTCCTGGGGATGAGAAAGAGACAAGTAGGAAGTTTTCAAAGTTTCTCCCAATTGTCTCTAAGGACTGGCCAGAATCCGATTCACCCATTCATTCAGGCAGTAGGTAATCTTACAGGGCTCTCCTGTTTTTAAGTGCCCACTGTGTGCAGAGCACCGTTCTAGGCACTGGGGCTTTGGTGGAAAGAGAAAGTGTAGTGGAGATTATGTTCTGATGACTTGCAAACATCGGACAGGAGGAGGGAGGGTCTGCGGAGAGGAAAGTGGGGTGTCGTAAGAGCGAAAGGCTGGAGGAGAGGTGCCCCCACAGGCATCTAGGGGGTGGCTTGCCTGAGGGAGAGCCAGCTTTGGAGAGCTGGGAGGAAGAGTGTTTAAGGCAGAGGGAACAGCAAGTACAGAGGCCCTGAGGCAACCCTGAGGAATGCGAGTTTGGGTTGCTGGTGAGGTTGGAGGATGTGAGTGCAGGGACCATGAACAAGAGGAGTTCAGGGGGGAGGGGATGGGCTGGAGCTAGCCAGACGTCCCAGCCGTGGGGCAGTGGGATTTCATTGTCCCAGGACGCCAGTGGACTCTGTAAGGGTCCTGGGCCAAGGCCCGAGTGAGCAGGACTCTAAAACAGTGGGAAGAACGGGAAGAATCAGAATGGGATCTATATGTGAAATTATCACCGACACGAACTGTGTGCTCTGCCTCGTAGCAAGGTGTGCATGAGCAGGCAACACACCCTCACTGAAGGGCACCCAGCGCCTGGGGCGGTGCTGGGGTTTGAACCCACGCCAGGTCGACTCTGCCACCACTGCTCTGCTGCCCCGGGTATGTGGTTTGGATGTGGGTTGTCCCACACTGTTGTTGTTCCCTTTGTGAGGTTGTATCAGAGGGACTCTGTGCTGCCAGGGTCCTCAACCTAGTAAGAAAGAGGCAGAAACGTTGAGTCCTTGATGTCATCGTTTTCTAGAAGGGCCTCAGGATAGAAGTGCAGTCGTCAGTCTGTATACCCCGTAGTCAAGACGATGCATCAGGGCGACTTTCAGGTGATAGTGATAACGTCCAGAGGATACATGAACTAACCTTTTCATTAATTCCCCACTTTCTGTTTGTCAGCTTTGCCTCAAAAGCCCCAGTCCCCTGTTCTATTGGATGGAGTTAACTGTTCTTATCTGAAAAGGTTGCTGGGAGGATTAGGCGGGGGGTGTATGTAAAGAAACCCAGCCCAGTGCCTGGTGTGGGGTCCCCCCCACCCCACCCCGGGGACCTAGAATCTCCTTTTGCTCTGAGACTCTGCTGATGGCAAAGCTTCCCTGGTTCCTGCCGTCTGTCATTTTCAGGCTAATCTGACACCGCAGTGCCCCTGGGCCACTTCTCCTTCAGCAGGTGACTTTTTCTTCCTCTTTAACCGCAGGTTATCTGTCCCCTCAGCCCCAACTGTCCATCCTCATTAAGGGAGGCCTTGCTGAGCCTTTTCAACCTCCTGTGCCCGCGTCCCCTCCTTCCCGTGTCCAAACAACAGAAGCGAAAAGCTGCTACTTGCAGCATAGGGAACTCTTCTCCCTAAAGTGGTCTCTGGTCGGTGGCCTCTCTGCCTGCCCTCTGAGTGCTGCATCCTACCCACTCTTGCAGCCACTATAGCTCGAGTTCTGGGTAACTTCATTTCAATTCAACACATCCTGTGGAGCAATTACTCTGTAAAAGACACAGCTGGGTCTGCAACTTGAATGCTCTTTTAATTTCACATGTACTATGAAACCATACATGGTCTACAGTAGATCAGAAACTTTTTCTCTATCCTCCCCTTGCCCACCTCCCCTAGATTCCCAGCCGCCGCCACCGATTTCTTCTTCCATCATATCTGTTTTCCTCCAAGCACAGAGGAGTGGGATGCATGGCATAATAGAGGCCGCTTGAGTCTGATTGGCAAACACACATGCACAGAAACAATAATAGATGCTATAACCGTTTACATCAAAAAGATCCAAAGGTTTTAATGGAGTAGGTTGAGCACTTGATGTGGCCAGCATATGTTCAACAGCTGTGTACCTTAGGTCCAAAATCGTCCTAGAAAATGGGGTACAAAATTGATGAGCTTTGGCCCTGCTTTTGAGTTCACAGTCATGTTAGGAAGGCAGGTTCGTATCAGATGCTTCAAGTATATTGTGAGAACTAGAAAGAGGGGGGAACTGCAGGCACCCAGTGAGCCCAGAACAAGCCCAGGGAAGGTTCTGCTGAAGAAGACGTGCTCTTCTAGGTGGGGTCTTGAGGGGTGAATAGGAGTTTGTTCAGTAGGTAAGGAAGAAATGGAGATTCTAGGAAGGGGAGCAGCGTGGATAGAGTCAGACTAAAGCATGAAAAAAACATGGCACGTTCAGAGATTTGCAGGACTTGCCCTCTTCCCGGTAGAGGGAGAAGTGAGTGACAAGATTCCGAGTAGGGAAGGGCAGCGGGAGTGTGAGGGCAGCTGGAGTCAGGGTATGGATGTGGATTAGGGAAAGTGTGCAGAATGGAGAGTGCCCTAAACCAGAACCCTTACAAACGGCAACTTTTTAAAAGTCAGAGGAGGAGCCAGAAAGGAAGAGAGGCTGGCCAACAGAGGGAGGGCCACAGAGCCTCTCAGCCGGGCACAGTCTGATGCCCCAGAGAAGCAGGAAAGTTCAAACCAGGGAGTTGGATGGGGCAGCTAAGGAACCAGGCGCCTGATTTCTCTAGCGTGTCCTGTGTGTGTAAGTCGTCTTGTGTTTCCCCCAAACCCTTCACTCAAAGGGCTGCCGCAGGACGCTCTGGCAGGAATTGCTAAGGGTCTATACACAGTAAGTGCTGAATAATTGCAGTTTCACGATCATCTCCGTTGTAATTTACTGCTTCGTTCCCGTCTACCGTGGCATCTCGGCGTTATTTCCTCACTTTCCCACAGGCGGGCAGTCTTTTAAAATTGCAAATTGGATCTTGTCACATCTCTGCTTCAAAATCCTCCCGGATAAAGTCCAAGTTCATGCAGGGCCCTGCTGTGCTGTGGCCCCGTAGCCCTCTTCGTCCTGGCCCCGTACCCTCTCCCAGCCTTTGGGCTCAGGCCACTCCAGCCTCCGGCCACTTAGGAGGCTAATGCCCCCCTCCTCCCTGTCCATGCTCCACCCTCCCCGCACACGGCACTTCCTGCTTACGGTGTGCGGCCGCGTTGTAAGCAAGCGTTCCCGTAACTTGGTGGGCATTTTCATGACCCGTCCCTGCTGCAGGGTGACCTCGGCCCACACAGGGGCCCTCCCTGTCCCACACCCTGTCCCTGCTGCAGGGTGACCTCAGCCCACAGGGCCCCTCCCTGTCCCGCACCCCACCCCCACCCCAGACCCCATCTGTGTTCTCTCGCCCCAGACCCTCGGCCCGTCTTGTCCCGCACCCCACCCCCACCCCAGACCCCATCTGTGTTCTCTCGCCCCAGACCCTCGGCCCGTCTTTAACCACTCAACGGCTGGGCTGGCTCCTGGTTGGCATCTTTGCCACCATCCTGGTCTGCCTGCCTCCTGAAGTTGCACTAACCCCGACCTCCTCCACGAGCCTTCCTTGAATGCCCCCAGGCCCTGGGATAGCCACTGCATGGCACAGATGTGGGAAGTCCTTAGTTTGGTTGCATGTATCTTTTGAAAGTGCTTTCAAGGCTCCGAAATCTTAAGGAATGGCTGCCCCACAGCGTCGTCCTTCCCTGGCTCCTGGAAATCCCCTCGCTGGCACGGCAGGTGTGACCCCAGCGCCTACCTCGGCCAGCACGCGGATGTGCCCCCGGGACTGGCGCACCAGCGCCCGGCCTCGGAAGGGCCCCACGCTCGGCACAGTGCTCTGCTGTCAACATCTTGAAATCTCCAGTATTGGACCCAGGGTCTCCCGTCCCGCACCAGGCCCTGCCCTTGCCTCACAGGGTGGGCGCGAGGAGCCAGGAGTGAGTGTGTGAGATCTGCACACCCCAAGGCCTGGCGCACGGCGAGCACCCTCTGCAGGGTCACCTGTCATCATTTCCGCTCTGCTCAACCACAGCCACAGTCAATAATTCATTCTTCTGTTTGCTCAGCTTCATTGACTAAGTGCTGTGGTCAGAGGCGCCGATCAACTGTGCAAAACCCTTCCGCAGCTGCTCCTCGTCTCCGGGTCCCAGACCTGGCCAGCCTTCAGAGTCCCTGCTGGAGCCTGTTAAAAATAGACTGCTGGCCACACCCCAGGCCCGCTGAACCCGACTCTCCAGGGGCATGACTGTGACTCTATATTGTTAGCAAGCTCCCGGGTGGCTCTAATGCCTTCATTTGCGCTGTGACGGGCAGAACAGAGTTAGGAACCTTCATCCTAGGGGATAGAAACCTTGCAGTAAGGCCTTCAGTGCCCTTTCCACGTCCAGCCTGCCTTTTCCAGCCCTGTTTTGACGTGTTCCCTGACCCCGCACCAGTACTGGCTTCCCCTGATTCCCTAGGGAGGCCCTTGTACTGCTGTGAGACCCATGTCCTCCTCTGAGCAGGTGTCACTAGAACCCTATCCCCTTTATTGGAACTCTCATGCTCCCTCAGCACCTGGGCGCATGTCCTGCCGCACGGTGGCCTCTTTCTGCACCTCGAGCCCCTCTAGCCTAGACGTTCCTTCAGGGAGCTCCCCTCTGCATTCTTAGTTAGCGGCAGTAACAAGCAGACAGTCAGAGTCACTACACACACGTCAGGGTCTCCCTGTGCTGCTGCCTGCTGGTTCCCCTGCAGTGCTGAGTGCAGCCAGTGCTCAGCAAAGCCCTCCCCCAGCTTGGTTCAGCCAGGCTGTTCCATAGCATAGGTGTTTGTCTCCATGCTTCACCCCGCGGCCCGCAAACTAAATGTCTTCACAGCCTTTGGTGCTGGTCTTGTAGCCAAGAGGCTCCTGCTCCCTCCTGGCTCTGTGGGAACAGCCCTTGCCTAGAGAACCTTCCCTCCTAGGAGCCTGTATGTACAACAGTCCTGCCTAGAGATCGCGCATTTGTTGTGTGAAAAAGGCAACATGTACAACGTAAAGCTTTCTTTATGTAATAAACGTTCCCTTCCTCGGTCTTTCCCCTTTTGGAAATGACTGAGTGTGGCCAAAACTCAAGCTCCTGAGCTATTTCAAGCCACACACACCCCCAATCCAGGAAGAGGCTTTATTGTTTTGTTTTGTTTTTTTTTCCCCACCCATACCTGTTGGGTTTGAAATATATTTCCTATCATTTTCATCTTTTTTTGCATTTGCTAAAGGCAGCTGATGACCACACTGAATGGATTATTTACTTTGATGGAATACTCGCTTCTGCTCTGTGTGCACTGTGAGCTTTAATGGCCAACACCTGCACCATAAGACCCTGTTGGATCAATCAAAGGTGCTTTCCTAAGCACCTACTGTGTGCTTCTGCCAGAGGGGGGAACACACAGACATAGCCATTCAGAAGAGCATGCCATTCTGATTCTCAGTGGTGGTGAGTTTTCCTGGACTCACATGGTAATAATAATACACAACACCTTCACTCACAAAGTGATTCCTGCGTGGTTATCTTCAGCGTCCCAGTGGGACAGGTATGAAAGCCATTGGATGGATAATGGGCCAAGATGGCAGAGCAAACCGGGACCCCTGTCCAGAGCCTGAGTGTTCTGTTCCTATTTGTATATCTTGCCCAGCGGGCAGAGGTCAGGACTAAGTTGCCCACTTCGTTCAAGCACGACGGTGGGACATGCCATGAGGCTTGGGAAACCCTTTCTTCCACTTGGATGTGCTTCTGGGAATTAGAAAAAAAAGGATGGCCGCTGATGTCTGGAAACTTCTGAATTCCTTGGGGGAATTCGAGCTGTTGGGGAGGCGTGCTTACCAGGGCGCCCCCTGCTCCTGCTCTGTGCTGCTGCAGGCCGTTGGTGGGGTGGGGGCTTTCTGGGCCTTGGGGAGTGCTCTGCGCACCCTGTAACCTCCTTTCTTCTCTGTCTCTTTCTTAGGCACATCTCTCTAACGCTCCCTGCTACCTTCCGAGGCAGGAACAGCACTCGAGCGGACTATGAGTACCAGCACTCCAATCTGTATGCCATATCAGGTACGTGGGGCCTCTGGCGCTGGCCAGCCACCGCGTCTGTGTCCCGGGCACCACCTCCCTCTTCATGTCTCCTGGCTTCGTTATGGCATCTGTCTTCCCTCTCTCTCTCACCCTGCAAGGGGCCTGCTCCCTGCGGAGATGAGCCCTTTCCTTCCTTTGTGGCACCTCAGCACTTAGAGAAGGGCCAGATACTTGGCGTGTTTTGAAACTAATGATGAAAAACAACGTGTGGATTTCACAGTCTTGAAGGGAGGCTTCCAGAGAATAGTCCCTGCATTGTTCACGTGCCTGAGCCAGGGCAGGTTTCCCCTTGGGGTCCGGGAGCAGCACAGAGCCAAGGCCCAGGCTGCTCCCCAGCCCGCATCCCGGTTTGTCCTCCCCTCTCATTTCCCAAAGCCAGATCTGTGGCCAGAAGGGACACTGGTGGTCTCCTCTATCAACCACCATCGTGGGGGCCTGTGATTTCTGAGCCCGGCCTTGGAAATGATGGTGCTACCTTGGCAGGAACCTCAGCAGCGCGAGTCTCCCTTTTCACCTTCACCCGGGAGAGGAACACTTAAAACCCTTATTACAGAGTGGAGATTCATTAGGTGCCTGGCAGCACAGGTGACTCGCTAAGAGCCACGGAACCCTGCAGGCTCACCTCCGATTATCCTCGGCCTCCAGTCAGGGGCGTTAGTACCTAGTGGGGGAAGTGGCAAATCGGTGCCACTTACCAGCGCACGCCCTTAATGGTGAGTGACATTTTGAACACGGGAACATGGCATTCATTCATGTACCATAATGAATCCGTTATTTAAAAAGTAATCTTTTTTCTAAAAATCGCAACTTGGGGTTACTAAATAGATGAAATAGAACAATGGTGTAATTCATGTCAGTATCAGTTTCTCTTGTTATGATCACTCCCTAATAGGTTTGGAAGTAGAAGCAAAAGCCAGTTGTTCCATTTCTGGGTGGGGAAAGGGAAGACCCAGGATGTTCTTAGAGCCCCGGTGGCCCCAAAGGGTGGAGGGAGCACACTGTCTCAGAAAAGCACCTCCAGAGAGAATTTCTTCTGTGCTGTGGCTATTTCAGCAAAGTCGACAAGGAGCATAACAAGTGTGGAAAGATGACCTATTTGTAGAAAAGCTGAATATTTCCCCAGATGCTTCGTGGCATCGTGGTGCAGAACAGGTTTGTGAAATCCAGCAGGGCGGCCCCGTTCCGAATGCACATGAGGAAAGCTCCATCAAAGCAGATGACTTTTTCCCTCCAGCTTGCAAATCTTTTTCCAGCCGTGGTGTTCAGCTCCCCCCGCCCCCTCACCTTACCTGGATTCTCTGATGGCTTTCCCAGCTGTTGGCATTTCTACAGAAAAGGGCCCACAGAGTGAAATCTCCTCTGGTTTGGCAGGAATGTTCTGTCTGCCTCTGGACCACTGCTTCCTCGCCCCGCGGCTTTGATGAGGTGTTGTTAGTTTAGCAATACCGAGGTAACAGCCTCGAGACACAGGGGAAGCCATTCAGAAACTTCCTGTTACATTTATGTAAGTGGCAGTCAGTTGGGTTTTATCTTCCAAGCATCCGCCGTCGAGGCTGCAGCTCGGCAGCGGGCAGCCCCGGTCCCCTCGGCAGTGGCAGGCACCAAATCGCCGCCACCCGGCTCCAGGATGCCTCTGTTGTAATGCTGCCAGCCAGAGCCCGCGGCGCCCGCGGGCTCCATAAGGCTGCAAGCTCAGCACTGGGCACCCGTGGTGGGCTGGGAAGCCTGCCCGCCCACCCGCCGGCTGCCTGCCTGCCAGCCATTCTGGTAGAAGGGAACAGAGACACCACCGCCCCCCCGCCCTCCGTATGAACAGTAGCTGGCACTGAGCGGCACGTCTCAGTCTGGCATCGCCAAGTTAAGGTTTTCAGTGGTTCATTCCAAAGACAGTCACGGCAAAGTGTGCCCGACGCACGGTCACTGGAGCCCCGCTGGTAACAGAACGAGCGGACCCTCCTGTTCTCCTTCTGAACCGGCTTTCCGGTGCACACTCCCAGGACTCCAGGGGCCAGGCCTTTGGCACACACCCCTGGTGCACTCCGGCTCCTTCCTGAAAACCTTTCATTATGGCTCCCTTCGTTTGCAGGCCCTTCTGAGGTAGATTTCCAAACTACGTGATTGGAAAAGCGAGCCACCCGCTCATAACTTGTGTGCGCTGTTATTAAAGTCGTGTCCACTCTTAAATGTTTTCTCAAAGGCACACCTGTTAATCTGTCCCTTCTCCTGAGACGGCTCGTGGGTGTCAGGCCTGCAGAGGGAGAGATGGTGCTCCAGCTGCTGGGGGAAGGGGAGGAGGCAGTGCAGAGCCCTGGCCCTGGCCCTGGCACACAGACACGCTCATGGGCTGTTTATGGGAGGGAGGAAGGAAAGCCTTGAGTCCAGTGTCTGCTGCCCAGGAACCCTCTCCGACCTCTGGGGCAGGCGGGCATCCTGATTGGCCGCTTGAACGCCCCTGCTGTCGGGGCCTACCAGCTCTGGCCAGCCCGCTCCGTCTCTGCGGGGTCCTCCCGCGTTCAGCTGGGCCCCGTCTTTCTGCACGTTCATGCAGCCATTTAGGGGTACAGATGCGATCCATCAGCCAGCACGTGCCAGCTGCCTAGCCAGTAGTTCTCTCTTGCCCGCAGAAGTGGGATGAGGGGCTTCTGCTGACTCCATGTTGAAATCCTGAAAGGCTCATGTCCGCTCGCTCTACCACCTTGTTCCCTCCTTACCCGGCCGCAAAGCACACCTTTTTGGTCCTCATGCTTCTGCTAGTAGGAACTTCAGAGAAACACTCACCGGTGTTCAGAGGTGATCCATCCACAGGGGTGAGCACCGCCGCTTCTTCAAAATCATTCTCAGGAAAAGGGGCTGGGGGATGGATCTCCTGCATGTCCAAAACCAAAGCAGAGGTTAAATGATGCAACATCCTTATACCATGGAGGGATGGTGTAGAAAAAATGATGATTCGGAGAAAAAAGTGTGCGTGGATGCTAAGTGGCAACCAGAATGTGCAATGTGATCACGTTAAAAACAAAAATAATATGCAAAGGTCTGGGAAGGTACCTGCCAAGGTGTTTACAGTGCTTTGCGCCAGCCTTTCCTGCTCTTTTCTTTTTTCTTTCTTTGCAGTGTCTCATTTTGCTATGTTGGCAAGTGTTGCTTTTAGAGTAAGAAAAAGTTTAGACCCTGGGTTCATTTGGCGTGCCCTTGGCTCCCGCTGGCCCCTTGATTGCATTGTCCTTTCTGAGAGCTCCTGATTCAGAACGGGCTACTGGAGTATTCTCAAAACCTCCAGAGAATTTCTAAATTCTACTGGAAATCACTTGCGGGCCACAGGTGAATTATCTTCCTCTGGTCCCCTTTTGAGAATATGCTGGTTTTTTTTCTATTGTTCAGTCCCTGGAATCTCCTGCCAGCCAACATTCCCCCAGAGCCCACAGACTGTGAATCTGACCGCACCTGGCCTGTTCCGCAGGCGGTACAGAAGGGACTGAGCAGGAGAGTCTGGGGGGTTGGGCCATCTCCCCACATCCCCTGGCTTCTCTACTCGTTAGGGCCTGAGGAGGGTTTTCCTGGAAAGAAGAGGTAGAAATGAAATGGTGGGGGCTTGGTTTGGCCCACTTGACTATCTGCGTATGTGACAGCTGGCAAAACACTTTTGTTTCATTCTTACGTTTGACAAACGGCAGCTCATGGACTCAGGCTCTCCTGGTGACATTCTAACTGGTGTGTTCCCCTCAGTTAGGTGCCTCTAAGACCCTCCCTCTGGAGAGAGCTCCCCTCAGGGCCACGTTGATTTCCGAGATTCCATCCCAGATCCCTACTCCTGAGCTTCCTCTTTCTTCCTCTCTGTGCAGGTTTTCTTTTTGGTATTTTCTCGTTCCTGGCAAGTCTTCTGATTTAGTCCTGAATGATAGCCTCTGACCCTTTCTTTTCCTCCTTACAATTGTTGTAGATGTCTAGATGTCTGCTTTATTTGTATTCCACCTGTTCCAGACAGATAGCAGCCAGCTCCAAAAATACATGTAACCAAATCAAAGTGGAAGCGAAAATGTAAAAGTGAACAAAAATACAGGCCGGGAAAGGGGGGGTACATCTGTGGGTGAGATTTTTCACAAAGAGGATTCTGGGTTTGGCTCTAAATCAGGACAAGCTTAGTATGGATATGAATTAAAACAAGCTGGTTGCTTGGGAAGAACCTAACTATTCCTTTTAGGGAATTCTTCCTCATAAAGCGCGCCTTGTACAACGCTGCCTGTGGACAGCAGAACAGCCGCTATTCAGGGAGCTTGAGGAGGAAAGCCGGGGTGCCCCTGTGCTGGGGAATCTGCTCGTGTTGAAGCCTCTCACACGTTTGGTGGTTGAACGCGATGTTTCTGAAATGTTCTTGTGTTGGGTGTCGTGTGTTAGGGACTGGAGACATGAGGGGGGGGGGTGTCAGGAATGAGGAGCCCCCTGACCTCCTGTCCAGCCTGGGGAATGCCCCAGTGCCAGAGGCTCCTCGTAAGCAAGCAGCTCTGCCACGACGTGCCCAGGCTCACTTTTTCAAACCAGCAAATGTCTGCTCTCTGTCTTAGGACGGTTTTACTTAATGAACAGGAGGCAGTCGGTGTGGGAAATCACACTGTGCTACCCTTTTGTTATCAACCGATTTATATCTCCAAATGCAGATTTTTCTCCAAAGAACTTGTTTATCTCCGTTTTGGGGGGAAAAATCATATTGTAGTGTAAAATCATAAAGTTCAGCAAATGCAGATAGGAACTGGCATGTGAGAAAGCCCAAAATTTCAACCAGTCCATGAATTCAGGGTAAGTCACGATGCAGAAATACCCAGAAGCTTCACAGTTATGGGGAGCTGAGGGGCCCAGCTTCTCTTTCCTTTAGTACGTAGGCAGTGGGGCTTGCTGCCCTCTTCATTTATCCATCAGCCCGGGGCTGGCCATATGGTTGATTGCTCACACTATCACTTTTGAGCGTAAAAGGGGTACCCTGTTGAACGTGGACAACGTGTAACCTGGAACTGTCCCAGCAGACTGGGGCGCGGTGGGGGGCCCTCACTCCACCTTTAGTGTTCTCGGTCTTTTCATTTTTTTTCCAGTATTCTTTCTGATTGCTGGAAAAGCCCTTGTACTGCCCTCCACAGTCATGTCCTCTTTAAACCCAGTCCCCTTTCAAGATGTTGGGCCTGGGAGCATGGACAGGCCTGAGTCCATCGACTCGTCGCCTTGACTCACAAGACTTGCACAGAGCAGAGGAGGAGGATTTCATCTGAAACAAGAAGCGTGTATGAGCTGTGTAACTCTGACATCAGACCGGGAAAGCACAAAGCAATTAAAAATAATTAATGATTTCTGAATATCAGCCTTCTCCATGCAGTTTTAATCTAGTCCTCATTTAAATTGGAAGATGGACATTTAATTATCAGTATTATGAAATTCATGATTTATATATTTCATCCAATTGGATAAAATTTCTGCCACCAGCTCTTCATCTTCTTACAAAAAAAAAAATCTGTATGTTTTACAGTGTGATCATTTAAAAACTCCGCTGCACATCAAACAATTGTATACATATTTTCCTTTCGTTTGTAGTGGTTACATTACTTCTGTCATTGAATTGGGGGGGGGGGGGAATCTCACCTGGAAAATTGAACGTAAACCTAATACTTTAACGACCGCAAAGATGGCCAGGTTGGGAAATGAAGGCTCAAAGACCAAAACAATAGCAGTGCTTTGAGAAAGACCAGTTGGTTTGTTTTTTTTCCCCTGTGTGAGATGTTCTAACCAATAGAACATCCCAGTGTTGATGGTACTCTGCAGGATTTGTGCCTGCGTCTCCCACATGCATGCCCACGGTCTCCTCTTCCCCCGTGTATGGGTGCGTGTCAGCCGTGCGTGGGTTAAGGGCCAATGTGTCAATCACCACAAATGAGGGGACTGTCTTCCAGTGGAAGCCCCCACCTAAAAACGCCAGGCAACCTTCGTGTCCCCAGGCCTCCCCCGTGGCCTTTGTCTCTCATGGGCATACTCGCGTGGCTTATGCGGCCTTGTGTTCAGAACCTCGCTTTCCTTCATCCTCCACTGAGGATTTTCAGAACTTCCAAGGACTGGTTGGAGAAGGTGGGGCCGGGGGTGCAGGGTGGGGGAGAACATGGAGGGGAGGGTGGCCAGGATCCAGGAGAGAAAAATCCCTTTGACGCAGCCATAGAGACTAACAGATGGGGGAGATTCCTGAATGAAGCGGAAAAAAAATATAATAATGGTGCTCAAATCAAGGAGGAAATAAGTCATTTTAAAGGCAAATAAATTTTTATCATCACCCCTAACAGCCAAGCGTCCCTTGTCTATCCATCTATTCTTGCCCTGACTGACAACAAAATCGAGCACAAAGAAAAATATAATAAGAAAAAGAAGAAATGAATGGGAGCGGATGGGGAATTGATCGCATAGTGTATTTGTATATCCTGATGTAGAAGGTGCGGTTGACAGGTGGCCAGGTTTGCTCTGTACACAACCATGTGTGTGCTGTCAGGCGCACGCACGCTGCCTTGTTTCGATTGATGAATTGCCTGCTTTCTTGATTAAACCTTCCGTCACTTAAGAAACAAAAAGCCTGTGTTTAGATGGCAGAGTGGGACATGTCAAAAAAATCTGCCTCCTTTACCTTTGTGCAGATGTTGGGCACAGACTGTAACATGTATTATTAAAATGAATGTGGCATTTACTGTGCATTATTCCTTTCCTGGGAGAAAGGACTATAAATTATATGCTAATAATAAGCTTTAACCCTTTCGAAATGCAGAAGATTTAAGAGTGCAAATATCCATGTAGGCCTGGCTAATTGGATGTGCTCTTATACATCCACCGTGATGGCTGTGTCACCAGAGTTAATGAACAGCGTGTGCGGGCAAACACACAGGGCGCTTGGGGAGCTCTCGCCTCCTGGAGGTGCTCCGCTCTGCAGGTGCCTCCTCTAGGATTTCACAGAGAGAGCGAGAGACCCCGAAACCCCTCAGCTGGGCTCGGGATCATCTTACTTGGGATTAAGGACGGATCTACAGCCATGGCGAGTGGCCCCGGCCAGTCTCCTAGAGCTGAGCATCGCGGGTGGTCCTCTTCTGACTTTGCTGCGTCCCCGCGTGGGGCTGGCCGGGCTCAGGCCCGACAGAACCAGGCATCGGTGCCTCACACTTACGTGTTTCTCGTCCTTGACCTGGCTCGTCTATCCTCAGTCCAGTTGCCCAGGTCACAGACTCCCCTCCCCAAAGTAGAACTCTGCAGAGCAGGCCTTCGTGCCTGCCCCATTCCACTGTGTGCATTCACACCTCGCTTGCCCGGCATGGAGGCTGTCGGGTACCCAGCCTCTACTTTGCCAGTGCCTTGTCTCTGCTTCTCTTCCCCTGTGCCCCCAGCCTGTGCTGCTCCTGGGTCCCTCAGCTTTGTCTCTCTGTGCATTTGCCCCTGCCAGAGTGACCTACCTTCTCTGTGGACCCGTCTTTGAAGGCCTGTCCCCAAACTGCCTCTTCTGCTAAGCTTTTCTGATTCTCTTCCATCTGGGACTGCTCCCTTCCTGGTTTGTTGTTTACTCCTAGACTGTTTTTGCGTTGGAGAGATTTCACCTGTGAGCACTTGGAGGCAGTAAAGTGAGAAAGGAGGCTGCCTTCCATCTTTTTTTTTTTTTTAATTTTTATTTTTGAGAGAGACAGCATGAGCAGAGGAGGGGCAGAGAGAGAGAGAGAGAGACACACAGTATCTGAAGCAGGCTCCCAAGCTGTCAGCACAGAGCCCAACATGGGGCTTGAACCCATGAACCGTGAGATCATGACCTGAGCCAAAGTCGGATGCTTAACTGACTGAGCCACCCAGGCACCCCATGCCTTCCATCCTTTCTGAATCAAGGAGATTATAATTAAACTACGGCAAAAAAAAAAAAAAAAAAGGTGGTTAACTCCTCTCTTCATTTAGCAGACACTGAGAGCTTCTGTGTGCCCAGCCCCGTGTTCCCTCCCAAGGACAACGGAAGCCCATGGAAGGAGGTTCGGCATGTGACTGAGGGGACACTTGGAGTCAGAAGCACATGTGGCCATCACACGGAGCCACCGCGAATGGCCACACAGGTTGCCCCCCCCCGCAGCACATGTGAATGGTTCCCCACCAGGGCTGTGCCAGAGCATGGGCATAACACTGCGTTACCTTGGCCAGTACTCCATGCCAGGTGTTCATACCTGTGAAATGATTCCGTAACGACTGCTGCCTTCCCAGCGTTGGTGTGAGGACCCGGGGCACGGAAGAACATTTTGTAAATCAGGAAGCAGTACAGCATTGTCCCTTCTCTCCATACTCCCCTGCCCTGCAGGGCTGCAGTCAGAACAGGAGCCAAAGATTTGTTGAGAATGATCACTCGGGACACACTGGCTCTTGCCCAGCCCGGTCTTTCATCGTCTTAACCCGCTCTGTGATTTTATACGTAAGATCGCTTCTTAGTAATCAGAGTGCTCAGAGAAAATCTCTTCGTCAATCCAAAGTTGCAGTAAAGGCTCCCAGGCATGGCTCTACTGGGCTCCCCCTGGAAGCTGACACGTTTGTCATGCAACGTCACTTAGAAGTGGCCTGTTTTCTGTGGCTGGCAGCCCACGAGCCCTTTCTCAGGAGGGTGATGGAATGATGGCTTGGGGCAGGAAGGAGAGAACTGGCTGGCAGGGTGAGCCAGCAACTTCTATAAAATCGTCCAGCGTGCCTTTGGTAGTTTTTGTTTGTTTGTTGGAGGAAAAAGTATGTGGGGTGGCGGGGGCACCGAGGGGGCTGCTTTCTCTCAGGCTTTCCTTTCTGCCTTTCCTGTGCTCCGTGAGCAGAAGAAAGTTAAAGACTTTTTCTAGTTTCGTCATTGTGAAAAAAATTTTTTAATTATTAGGTGACAGATACTCCGGTGCCCTTGAAGGGCTGCCCCTCTCCCCCCCCCCCCCCATTGTGCTTTCATTCTCTTTTTGGTTTTTAAGCAAGGCTGAGTTCAGGCAGGCATTGGTTTAATGGCCCACACCCCCTGCTTAACCCCAAGGCCAAAGCAGCCACGGGGCGGCGGGAAGAACCAGGGCAGGAGCCGGAAGAGCCAAGTTCGGGCCCTGATCTCCCACTGACTAGCCCCGAAATGGCAGGCGGAGCACCTAGCCTTCCTGGATCCAAAGTCCCAAACCTCCGTCTCCGTCATTGCAACAACAGCATCCATAATTGAAACAGAGCCATCTCGCAGCTCATGTTTCCTGGAAGCTTTCTGTGCCTCCGATGTGGTCTCGTATCGGAGGTGGCAGCGATCGTCCCCACCCTCCGAGGGCTGAGGACACCGTGGGAAGGAGCCTTGTGGGGTTTACAGATTTGGTGCCCATGATGTCACCGGCAGGAATGTGTAGCTGTTGTCCCAGACTTCACGGGCTTTCCCTCCAAACACTGCCTTGACTGTGGAGCCCCCGAATGCAAGAACAACTGGAGAAACCCCAGCTTTCTGACACCTCTCTCCCTGTGTGTCCCTCTCCCGTGTCTAGTTGTCAAGCAGGAAGGTGCCTCCCTTTCCCTGTCGTATGTCCCCTCCTGGCATTACCGTGCCTGGGAACCCGTGGCAGCGTCCCTTCTGAAGGCCTGGTCCCAGAAATGCGGGAAAACCGAGGGAGCACACTAATCCCCTCTCTTCATCTGCCCTTGGCATCTCTTCAGAGGTTTGCTCTGGGGCAGGTGAAGTAGCCTGGCTGAGCCAACACGCAGCCCTGCCGCAGGCCGGCTGATCCCAGAGCAGCCTTTCCTTTTCTAGCTCTGTCTGCCTCACGGTAATAGACTGTCGGCCGAGAGGGGAAAACGCCGTAATTAAGGTAACTTCTTTAATTTAAACACATTTAGGGAGCTGAAGTTGTTTTTGCTTTTATTAAAATGGATTATATTAATTTATTTTAATAATACCTAACCCTCCGCCAGCACTTAGCATGTACAAGACTCTGTAGTAAGCACCCTGCACACATTCCATCATGTCATCCCAACAAATCCTTATCAGAAAAACCTTGCAAAAAACCTTTAGGGCTTCTACCGTTACTATTATCTCTTTTATTTTATTAATGCTTTTTAAAAGTTTATTTATGAGCACAAGCCAGGGAGAGGTGTAGAGAGAGAGGGAGGCAGAGAATCCGAAGCAGGCTCCAGGCTATGAGCCATCAGCACAGAGCCCCATGCAGGGCTCGAACCCATGAACTGTGAGAGCATGACCCGAGCCGAAGTTGGACGCTCAACCGACTGAGCCACCCGGGCACCCCTATTGTCTCTGTTTTGTAGGCACGGCACAGCTGCCAGTGTTGCTGAGCTCCCATGCTCGAACACATCTCTCTGGTAAACAGATTTGTCTTATCTTCATAAATATTTTTATTTTACAGATGGGGGAAACATGAGGTTTTGAGAATTACTACAGTTAATACTCCTAGTAAGGGGCAGGGCTGAGATTCAAACCCAGGTCTCTGATCCAGCCGCTAAGCTCCAAGTCCCTGTGCCAGAGAGGCTGCTCCATGATGCATGTGACCCTTTGCCTCCCAGCGCCAAACTGAGGTTGACGGCAGCACCCACCCCTAGAGTGAAGCAAGCTGGGACACACTTGGAATAGGTGGTCTCAGCATTGTTTAAATCTCAGATGATTCCCTGGACTGTCCTCTCTGGAACCTCATCAGAGTGAGGCCCTTGACACGGGGCGGATCACCGCTCCTGAGTCCACAGGGCATCTTGAATGGTGGGTGTGGCCTCCATTGGCTGTTGCTGGACAGAACAGTGAAGGGATGAGGTACAGCCCTCTCGCTTCGGCTAAGCAGCCTGAGGCAAGGAGCTTAACTTTTTTGTGCCTCGATTTCCTAATCTGTTAAATGGGGATGACTGGTTTGTGGTGAGGCTTAGAACCACAGCTCGTGCACAGAAAGTCTCCGTAGATGCGTTGCTGCGGTTGTAAGTATCCCATTGCCCCTTCTTCCCACTGCTTCTCTGGTTGCCCCTTCTTCCCAGTGCTTCTCCGGTCTTTCCCAACCAGGAAAGGGAATATTCCAGGAACCTCCTCCCCCATCAGTAGGTGGCACTGCCACTGCTCTTGCTGTTGGTGACCTTTGTCTGGGGACCTCTGGGGACCTGGATACCCCCTTGCCATGGTCTTCTCTTAGCCCTGTGGTGAGAGTGGGCGGCCCAGACCCACCCCTTCACTTAATTGGGACGGAGCCTTAGCAGTTCTTCCCTCCTGCCCCAGGGGTCCTGGACTGTCCCCACGATGGGACATTTGTTTGAACTGACAGTCACCTTAGCACCGCCCCTGGTTTGTAGCTTCCTTCTTTGGATGGGAGCTCCTAGGATGTGCCCAAGCCCGAGGTGACTGACCCCGTGCGTCTCTGTCGGCGCCCAGCCCACGTTCCCCTCCTGCCCTGGTCCGGCTCCCCGAGTTCTGCCGTGGCCACCAAGCACCAAGCTTCAACCTTGCTGACTTACGACAGCAGTCACGGGGTCACACTCCAGGTTGAACGCATTTAAACTCCTGACAGCTTCATGAGTGAAGTCGGGGGCATTTGACAGAACCTGGGAAGAAGTTGGACAGCCACGGAGGATTCCGGGGTGAGGTCAGAAGTTACCCTTCATCACACTATATGAGCATCATTACTTTTGTGGCAGAACAAGTGCATTCACTTGCTCACATTAGGACAAAAGAAATTCTGATATTTTTTAGAACAACAAAGCCACCTTTCCTGTGGACAGAATACCTGAGTCCATTCATTGTGGTGCATTTGGGGTTTTGTGTCCTGAATATTTCCCCCTCTTTTTATTAATGGCCAATGGTAGTCTTGACCTGTTTATTTAAAAAAAAAAAAAAATTCTCTGTGCTCCAGTCTATATTTCGATGGAATATATTTGTCACATCTCCCAGAGAAAGAGGCTCCTTATTTCCCAGATTTGTCTTTCGATTGCCTGAGACCATGAGTGATGCGAAAGTCTAATTCAAGGCTGAGATCCTTTGTCAGAGAGAGGTTTCTCACGCCTGACTTGTTTTATAGCGTGAACGATCTCATGATCCACTGGCCAGACAATATCCATAATTTTGAATGAGAGAGTAATGCTTACCTCGTCGGCCTTAAGCATTGCTTCTGGTGACACACTTAGAGGTGCTTAATCGCTTGCTACCTAGAGGCAGTAAACGCACCCATCTTGATGTTCCGTTACCCTGCGTGTTTACCTTAAGTGCACCCTGCGCTAACAAAACGCCCACGTCACCCCTGCTGGAAGGTCCTTTGGCTCATGAATCACAGAGTCTTCCTTCACCCTTATTCTGCCAAAGTTGGGTGTGCCTTTTGTAGGCGTAAATGGGTAGCTTCTTTGGTCAGAAGCCTCTTGGCTCTTTATGCTTCTTGTGAAACTTTGGCCATCTGATTGGTTTCCCAGTTCTAAGAGAGTTGATCTGTCTTTGGTCATAACATCTCGTTCAGTGCTGAGTTCTCTGCTGGAGTTCAGGGTCCCTTCTGGAATGCTGACACGATGATGCCCCTCATTCACTGGGATGGGTCTAACGCCCAGCCCAGGGCCCTGGGGCCAGGAAGCTCTCAGTGATACTTGTTGTTTGAGCTATTCTCGAGATTTACCCTTTCCAGAAGCGTGACTTCGGCCAGTTTATGTGACATTTCAGTTCATTTTCTGTAATTTTGAGGATCAGAGATAATGTACATGAAGTAAGTACCTAGGACTGAATTTGTGCCCAGAAATTGTAACAGGTATGACTGTCACAAATACTGTTATTCCAGCGAAGTGCTGCTCATTATTCTGGAAGCACTGGGCTTACCCTGCAGTGTGACATCCCCTCCCCCATAAAAATGCGGTTGTGGGAGGGAACAGCTGCTTCACTAAGGAAGAACCAGAAGGGAACTCATACCTTCAGGGACCCTGCCAAATACAGGGGACTTTTTGGCGTAACATAAAGCAAACCCTCCATGCTAGCCCTAAAATCAGTCGTTGCTTGAGATGTTAGTTTGCTGCAGGGTGAACAGTTTTTTTTTTTTTAATGTTTTGTTTATTTCAGAGGGGGGGGGGCAGCGTGAACAGGGGAGGGTCAGAGAGAGAGAGGGAAACAAAGAATGCGAAGCAGGCTCCAGGCTCTGAGCTAGCTGTCAGCACAGAGCCCAACGCGGGGCTCGAATCCACGAACCGTGAGATCATGACCTGAGCCAAAGTCGGACGCTTAACCGAGTGAGGCTCCAGGCGCCCCTACTGGGTAAACAGTTTTAAAGGAAACTTCTCACCATTGAAATCAGCCTCTGATCCTCCCTATCCCTTCTCACCCAGTTAGCTCAGATTGAGAAAGGATCATATCTGTGTTCAGCCCTTGAAACGGTTTGACTTTGTCTTTGCCATTTGGTTTGTGGCTTTCTTTCCTGCCCCTCCTATCCCAGGACCCTGTAGGGAAAAAGGGCCCCAGAATCCTTACACAGCTGTGAGCCAGGGCTTGGTTTAAAGGTACATAAGAGTCCTACCACCCACCGAGCTCATCTCGAAGTCCCCTGCTCCAAAGCGCACTGCCAGGCCACAGGCCCCCAGGCTCTAAGTCACTATAGCCTGGCGACACAGCCACACCAGGCATCCAGGGCACCCTCGCCCTGTGTTTGAGAGAAGATCAGACAACTTTCCTTGATGTCCCCATCATATGGGAGGACACCAGGCCTATCTATCGATGGTGAGGAACTGTTCCTTTCTTCAGGCTACATTTTTTTTAAAAAAGATATTGTACCTTTTATTTGGATTTAATGAGGACAGACATTTTAATCAGAGGTTAGTCATTTATTTTTGCAAACTATTGTTTTGATTCATCATTTTTGCAGATAATTAAATGGTTCAGTTGGCGCAGTGTGTCTACTTTATTAAAACAGGTAATTTTGAGAAAAAAAAGGGATGCTATTTTTTGGATCACTGCACAAGAATTGCTTCTATCTTCATCTTTGAGCATAGTTTCTCATTGCTTTGCCAGAAGGCTCTCCTGTTCAAGCATTTGGTGTCCCCTCGGGTCTGGAGGGGCTTGCCCTGGGGTGACTGGGGTGTTAGCCACTGCGCCCTTTGAAACGGGAGAGGAAGAGTCAGGTCTGCACTGTTCCCTTTTAGAAAGACTCTGGGGTTTTAATTGGATTGGGGGAAAGAGCCTACAAGTTAGGAACTTGCCAGAGCTGCCTCCCTTATACTGAAAACAGATTAATTGTAGCCCTCACAGGGGGTGGAGTTTAAAAGTCAATTACTGCTTTTCGTATTCTAATTTACACACCTAAGATCTGAAAAAGTCTGTCACTTAGTGTGAAACTGAAAAGGTTAACGTTACTAGTTTGAGTATACCTGTGTCTTTTCATGTGTAAATGCTTTAGCTACACATATTTGTATGTATGCAACTTGTAGCTGCAAAGCTATAACATAACTCCATCTGTGAGCGAGACTCCTTATGAAGAGTAACCTTTAAAAGTTAGTTCCCTTAAATCCATAATGGCTTAGACTGCCGTCCTTTGTCTTGCAGTACAATCCACTTGTAGGTACCATGGCCGGCCCCTGCGGAGCCTGGGGACCGCTCCGCTCCGGGGTCGCGAACCAGTAAGGGAATGGCCCTTTGGGGGTCAATTTTTCCAAAACAAATTGCTCATGACATTTGCTTTCTTTGATTTTTCTGTGTTTGTGTCCTGCATCCGTTAATTCACTCATTAAAAGGATTTATTTTAGGTGGACCAATTAAAACTTTGGAAGCTAATTTTTTGCTGAGCAGCGCAGACCTCTGAAAAACACAATTTATAACACGGCTTCTGCCCTTTTCCAGCGAGAGCTGTCTGATAGAGCCGCAGCCTCTGGTGCTCCAGGAAGTGCAGAACCACTGTTCTTTGTCCTCCCCTCCGGGCGCGAAGCCGCCGCGTGGGTGGGTTTCTCCCAGCCTCCATTGTTTTAAGGTGAACAGCCAAGTCTGGAAAAGTCCAGCCCAGGAGTGGCACCCGCCGCATTTGTTTGCTCGCATCAACCCCGTAGTTTAATTTTTTTTAATAGGAAGCTGCTGTGTAGTTTGGATATTTAAACAGTTATTAACCGAATGACAATTAACAGATTGCATAGACAGATTTTCTTTTGAAAACCTCTGAAATTGAGTACAGTTTGCAAAACTATCACGGCATAGTAATGACAATGAATTTTGATTTCCCGGAACTGATATTAGACTCCTTATTAAACTATGTGCATCTGCTTTTAATTTACTCCAAATAATTGGAAAATGCAATGAAGCTTTCCAATTAAAGCACGGCTTTATGCTGTTTAATAATACCCCCATAATATTATAGCTTATGAAGTGACAGGTGAGTTGGTGTATGAATAAAACATAAAGGCAGCAATAAGGGACAGAAAACCGGAGACAGTTGTGGGGATTTTAAATGCTGGATGTAATTTGCATATATTAATCTCTTCTTTTCAGCCTTATCAGGCGTTCTTCAGTATTTGAAGTTAAAATAGCGTTGACAGGCGGGAGTGCGCTTAGTTTTTTCAAGGATTTATTACTTGTATAATTTCTGATCTTTAATAAGCAGATATGACTGATCCTCATAGTTCTATAGAAATCGGTTAATTGTTCCAGATGGCGTGTACTGATTATGCAAAATTACTTTTCACACCATTTTTTTTGTGATGGAGTTTGGAGTAAAATTAAATTTTTTATAGCCTTCTTATCATGCTGTTTTACAGTGGTTTTTCCACAGAAGTTGAATTTAATCTACTATATTACATTGACCAGCACAGTTATTCTAATGTAGCATTTTGTGATTTGACAAAGAATAATAGAACACATTGCTCATTGTTCATTACTGTGTCCCTAATAAAAAGGAGCTCCTGTGTATAGAACATAGCTGTTATTTATGAAGAATGCCTAATTCATACAGTTAAAAATGCAAAATTGTACTATGAAGTAGTTCCTTTTGGGGAGAGGATATCTGAGAGAAGCAAATGGCCATAGGCATGCCGCTACAGATTTTACATGCTGAAGGAGGGGTCCTCTTTAATGAGCAGACTCTTTAAATCGTGCTACTTGCTTTTTCTTTGAAGGGGGAAAAAGGGCCAGATAATCTCATTCTATTAAGAGAGGTGTCATCAGTTGACTTGTCTTGATTTACATAATCCCAGAAGCCTTTCATAATTGAATAGCATTTATAAAAGGTGGTTACACTTTGGTGTAAAGTATCAAAAAAAAAAAAAAAAAAAAGTCCAAAAAGCCTCAATGATAATTCGTCTCTCTAACATTTCCCAAAGTGTTGATTTTCACAAAGCATCTTGTGCCGGTGTCAGATCGGAGCCCAAGTCACAAGTCTGCTACCAGGTGACGTTGATCTGGGCTTATCTGTGTCCGGGCTCTCAGATGACATTCTCTGTAAAGTTCAGCTGGTGGTAAGATATGAAGGACTGAGCAGATTCACTCCAGAATGAGATTGTGGGGCTGTTATCTCGGTGCAGGGGCAGATACAGTGTCCAAGGGGGTGCGAGGAGATGGATTTTCCCGTTGCACCAAAAAATCCTGCCTGGGTGTGTGGTATTTTATATATAGCAGATCCAGGACAATATGTATATAATCTGAAATTTAACTTGTTTTCAAAACACATCTCTGCATATTATTAAGTCTTATCGGGACTTTTGTAGACACAGAATAGAGATTTCTGTTCTATAGTCACATCCCATGTGCAGACACACTGACCCAGACCTTTCTGTGGCTGGCTCGGCTACTTGCTCCAGGTAGGACAGTCCTGCTCATCACCCACATCGGCCGCCCACAGGCCTTGAGAACTCTTCCTTGCTCGAACTTGACTTGAGGTGGATTTGGATCTGTTTAAAGAGTTCCATTCCCTTAGCCCCCCGGGGTGTCAAACTTTTTTTTTTTTTTTTTTTTTAATATTCTTCCACATCAGCACTGATTGCTCTCCACAGAGGGGTGCCTGGAGTGGAAGCAGGACCTCACTAATACCTCCATGAAACAGACAGACATAAGGTCGTGAACCTCAGAACTCAGAGGGTGGCTGTCCGTCTGGGTCTGTTGGCGCTGAGGCATACAGGACAGCGGTCGCTCTCTGGGAGTGTGAGATCTGCCCCCACCAGTCCAGAAAAAGATTCAGTTGGATACCCAGATGTTACCGCCACCAATATCCTATAGATTTCACTGTGTCCACCTACTCCTTCCTGGCTTCAGAGCACCTTTGATTAAATCCTATTTTGGGGGCGCCTGTGTGGCTTAGTCAGTTGAGCGTCCGACTTTTGCTTAGGTCATGATCTCGAGGTTCGTGGGTTCGGGCCCCGCGTCGGGCTCTGTGCTGACTGCCAGCTCAGAGCCTGGAGCCTATTTCAGAGTCTGTGTCTCCCTCTCTCTCTGGCCCTCCCCTGCTCACGCTGTCTCTCTCTCTCTCTCTCCTAGAAATAAATAAAAATACTTAAAAAAAATAAATAAAATAAATCCTATTTTGTATCTAGTCCAGTCTTGAAGGAATATATTCTATATATTTGGCTACCTATAGTTCGAGGATGACTAGTTAAACCAAACATAAATGTGTTCCAGAGCCCAGAGCACTTCAGAAAGGCAGTACTAATGTATTCACTTGACCTCCTAAAGTACTTCCCAAACTTGAAACCTTTCACATACCCTCTTTGGTAAACTCAAAATATATTTTTGTGAGAATGAAAATTATATGAAAAAGAGAATGCATAAATCAGACATGATTAAAAATATTTGTTCTAATGCAGTAATAATTTGGTAGTAATGCTTTCATCAGTATAGCTTAAGGCTACATTAAGTGGACAGACTTTATATGGATTCTCTAATTTTAATCTTCAAAATGCTATCTAATGTCTCATTAAGACTTGCATATAATGTATCTTAAGTACAGTCATTAAATATAGTTTAGGGAGATTTATGTTCAGATATTGCTTAAAGATGTTTTAATAGGCCCATTTACTCTGATGATATTAATGAGCTCTTAATACAGACTAAGCTTCTAAAACTAGTGCTAAAGACTCCAGCCTGAACACAACAACTTGGAATTAGTGTCTGATTTGGACAGTTGCCCACAGGTCAGCCCTGCTAACATTCCAGGGTCGGCACAAGCCCCTCTGATGAGCCCTGAGTTCTGGAAAAGGGTCTGCTCTTCCTGCTTTGTTGTTCTGGCTTGTTGACCCCGAGGACTCCCGTTTTTTTGCACGTCCAAATGCAGTCCTTTCCCCCAGAAACCATGCACAAGACATGTGCCACTTTGGCCAAATTGTACATCTCCAAGGTCGTTGGAGCGGCGTGGACGCTCTTTGCGGTGTCGCTGGGGCACAGGACGGTTAAAGGAGGCCTTTGCCGTGCTTCCCATGTAAGCATCTGCCAAGTAAGGTGTGCGCAGTCTGGCGTCGTTATGTGAACAGCTTCGATCTGCCATAAGTGAACTGTAAAAGGTCACAGGGGTGTGCTCGCATCTTTCGGGCCTTCGTAGTGACTGGAATGTACGTAATAAAGCGGTCCTGCTAATTCAAAATTGGAAAGGAAAAACCCAGCCCCGACAGCAGTTTCTGTGAGCCCCGTGCTCATGCGTGACCAATCCCCAGGCCCTACTTTCAAACGTGTCGCAAAAAAAAAAAATCTGTGTCGATATTTCCTTTTCTTTCAGAGAAATATTGAAAAGCACGATTTTTTTTTTGTTTCTGTTATTTTAAGGGAGAGGAGGGAAAAAAAAGAACCTATGAGTTCAGAGACTTTTCTAATTACTAAATTGGTTTGTTATAAAAAGATAATAGCAAATTTCTTCTTTTCATAATTGGACATTTCTTCCCTGTAGGCTAATGCACGCACAGCCCGTGCATGCACAATAAGTTGTGCTTTTGAAAAGCCATAACTAGCTAATAACAGCTACAGTGTCATCAGAGAGTAATGGTGTGCTGATTAGCATAATTAATGACAAATGGTGGTGCGGAATTGGTGGATTGGTTTAGCGGATGATGAATGCGGGGAGGCCCGGGCTGGCGCCTGCCAACTAGGCCTCGCTGGCTGTCAGCCCTTCTGTTCTCACCGAGGCAGCCCTCATTAGTCACGATGGGAGGTGCCAGTTTGTATTCTGTTTGGAGCACAGAAAACTTAATAATCCAAGCAAATGTGGCTCTCCCTTTTTCCTCAATTTACTCACAAAATTCTCTACTCGCCCGTTTCCATTGTGGCCGAACCGTGAAGACACAGCCATCTCTAGATGCTTCCACGACACTTGAAGGGGAAACAAGAGGCACACGGTCATAGACACCGCACTTTCCTCCGCCCGTAGATGGATTGCTCCCGTTACGAGGACTTCTGCTTCGTGGGCTCTGTTTATCTGAGTATTTATAAGGGGAAAAGAGATGAACTCAGGAAGCCATACATTCTGTCCTGAAATAAGACTAGCACATTTATCTCTGACTTGATTAATCAGACCTAATTTGCATTCTCAAATGAGACTGATAAAAATGGATTTACCTTTTAACCTTTAGAGGGGGAAAAGTACTTCTCTGCAAGATTTCTGGGGCTATCTTTCCTTAACCGATAAGAAGCAATTCCTTTATCAATAAAGATGAAAATCCTTAATTTGCATTAGTGAATGAGACTAATTATTATATAGTTAATTAGCATCTGGAAATGAGGATTATCTTAATTACAAAGCACAATTTCCCTAATAGCTACAAAACTGTAAGTTTGATCCGTGTGGAAATTGGTAACTATTATTATGTAATTAGAGATAACATTAATAGTGCAGAGTATTTAGGCATAATTTGCATATGCAAATGTAATTTACCTGAACCAAGCAAGTGGACCATTAACGATTGGAGTGTGATAGAGCTGACTGAAAGTTCTAGAGAGCCGAATGGTATCCATTATGCCAAGTAAGTTACTAAGTGGTAGAGCAGGTAGGGACTTTTTGTGTTTGGAAGGTCAGAGTTTAAGAAGAACCAGGAGCTGGAGGGTTAAATAATGAAGCCAACTGATTAGGAAAGAGCTGGCCAATGGATGTGGGGGCGAGGGGGGATGGTCATGGAGGAGGGCACTTGTGGGGATGAGCTCTGGGTGTTATATGGAAACCAATTTGACAATAAACTACTTGTAAAAAAAAAAATCTTAAAAAAAAGTTGGAAAAAAAAAAAGAGCTGGCCACATGGTCCTCTCCTTGACTTTTATCCCCTCAAGCTTCTCAACATGCCTTGAATCTTAGATGTATTCTCCCTACGTATGTTAACATTTCTGAGTATTGGGTCTGTCTTACAATTGATGTGTACTTTTAAAGCAGTTATACACACCCATGAGCATAGCAATTTATGAAATTGGTAGTGCAGTTGACAGTTCTTGGGGGGAAATTCCGAGCTCTCTGAATTTCATCTGTATGACTCTGGACTCAGAGATGTGCTTCAGCTACATATCCTCTGGTACCCATCCATGTCCCTCCTTCAGGCTGTAGCCGTGTTTCCCGAAAGATGGGGTGTGTGCCCATGAGGGAGTATGAGATGTGAATGGCCTCTTTAACTTTTTATTTCACCCATAATAGCATATCAGTGGAGATCATCATTTAGAGTAAGATTAAAGCAGGTATATTAGTGAGTCTTTGGGTTACGCTGCAGTAACACATCCCCAAATTGCACTGGAGTATGATACCGCCATTTTGTATGTCATTCAGGTTCCAGGCTGCAGAGTATGGGTTGGTGGGGTCCTGCTCTCTAGGTCTTCTCGTTCTGGGACCCAGGCTGAAGGCAGCCCCAATCTGTGACACGCTGTTGTTAGAGTAGAGGGGAAGAGCAGGAGGCCCAGAAGTAACACCCTAGAAGCTTCTGGTCAGGCATGGCAAAGCCTTTAGTCCAGCAAGCACAGTGTGCAGTAGTGGGTCCTCTTTCCCAGGAGGCCCTGACCTTCCCATGGCGCTGGGTGGGGATGGTCAGACTCTCACAGAAAAGTGAGAGCACTTACACAAAAATGGTGGTTTTGAGTTTTAAAGAATAAGTTTCAATGAAAATAAGAAAACAACAAGATGGCAATAAGTACATACCTGTCAATAATTACTTTGGAGCATTTAGTCCATGTTCATTGAATCAAAAGACATAGGGTGACTTAAAAGATAAAAAAGAAGACCCATCGACATGGTGCCTTACAAGAAGCTCATTTCAGATCTAAAGACCCACACATACTGAAAGTGAAGGATGGAAAAAGCTATGCCACACAAATGGAAATGAGAAGAGAGCTGGAGTATGATACTCCTATCAGATGAAATAGACTTTAAAACAAAGACCGAACAAAAAGACAAAGAAGGTCATTCCATAATGATAAAGGGGTCAGTGCAAGAAGAGGATGCAGTGCTCGTAAATATTTATGCACCCAACATAGGAACACCTAAATATATAAAGCAAATATTAACAGACATAAAGGGGGAAATTGACAGTAATAGAATAATAGGGGGTTTTAATACCCCACTTACATCAATGGACAGATCATCCAGACAGAAAATCAATAAGGAAACACTGGCCTTCAACAACAAATTAGACCAGATGGATGAAATAGATATACACAGAGCATTCCACCCCAAAACTGCAGAATACACATTATTTTCAAGTGCACGTGGAACATTCTCCAGGACAGATCACATGTTGGGCCAGCAAACAAGTCTCAGTAAAGTCAAGATTATGAAGTTATATCAAGCACCTTTACCGACCACAATGGTATGAAATTAGAAATCAGTTACAGGAGGAACACTGGGAAAAACAAAAACATGTGTTGACTAAACAAGCAGTGGGTCAACAAAGAAATGAAAGAGGAAATTAGAATGTATCCTGAGACAAATGAAAATGGAAATACAACTTTCCAAAATCTATGGGACACAGTAAAATCAGTTCCAGAGAGACGTTCATAGCAATACTGGGCCTACAAGAAACCAGAAAAATCCCGGATAAACAATCTAACTTTCCAACTAAAGGAATTAGAAAAAGAAGAATAAAGTCCAAAGTTAGTAGAAGGAAGAAATATTAAAGATCCAAGTGGTGAGAAATGAAATAGAGACCGAAAAAACAAAAATACCAAGGAAACTAAACGCTGGTTCTTTGAAAGGAGAAACAAAACTAATAAGCTTCTAGTCAGACTTCTCAAGATAGAGGCCCAAATAAAATCAGAAATGAATGAAAAGTTACAACTGATACCACAGAAACACAAGAGATCATAAGAGACTATGACAGTCATATGCTTACAAATTAGAAAACCTAGAAGAAATGGATAAATTCCTAGAAATTCCCAAACTTCCAACACTGAATCACGAAGAAATGGAAAATCTGAATAGACTGATTACAAGTAAGGAGTTGAGTTTGTTCTAAAACTCCCAAAAAAACAGAAGTCCAGGACAAGACAGGTTCCCAGGTGAATTCTATCAAACATTTAAAGAAGAGTTAATACCTGTGCTTCTCAAATTATTCCAAAATATTGAAGCGGGAGGAACACTTCCAAATCCATTTTATGAGATCATCATTAACCCTGATACCAAAACCAAACAAAAACACGACACATAAAAAGAAAAGGCCAATATTCCTGATGAATATAGACGCAAAATTCTCTAACAAAATATTGGCAGACTTAATTCAGCAATACATTAGAAGGATCATACAGCATCATCAAGTGGGGTTTATTCCAGGAATGTAATAAATCAGAGTGATAACACCACATTAACGAAATGAAGGATAAAAAAAAAAATCATATAATCATCTCAGTAGATGCAGAAAAAATATTTGATAAAATGCATCCTCCCATTTATGATTTAAAAAAAAAAAAACTCAAGAAAGTGGATATAGAAGGAAATTACCAGAATAAAGCCCAATGTGACAAACCCACAGCCATCATCCTAGTCACTGGTGAAAAGACAAAAGCTTTGCCTCTAACATCAGGAACAAGACAAGGATGCCCACCCTCACCACTTTTGTTCAACATAGTGTTGAAAATCCTAGCCACACCAACTGAGCAACAGAAAGAAATACAAGGAGTTCAAATCGGAAAGGAGGAAGTAAAATTGTCACTGTTTGCAGATGCCATGGTATTATATACAGAAAACCCTGAAGACTCCACACACGAAGTTAAAGTTAGTAAATGAATTCAGTAAAGTCACAGGATACAAAATTAACATATAGAACTTGATTATGTTTATACACGCTAATCATGATCTATAAGAGAAATCAAGAAAATCCCATTTACAGTTCCATCAAAAAGAGTAAAATGCCTAGGAATAAATTTAACCAAGGTGAAAGACCTGTACACTGAAAACTATAAGACGCTGATGAAGGAGATTGAAGAAGACACAAATTAATGGAAAGATATTTCATGGTCATGGATTGGAAGAACTGATACTGTTAAAATGTCTGTTCTGCGCAAAGCAGTCTATAGATTCAGTGCAGTCTCCATCAAAATTCCAATGGTATTTTTCATAGAATTAGAACAAAGAATCTTAAAAATGTTGATACAGTCACAAAAGACTCTAATAGCCAAAGCAATATTGAGAAAGAAGAGTAAAGCTGAAGAATGTATCATGCTCTGATTTCAGATTACTACAAAGCTCTAGTAATCAAGACAGTTATGGTACTGGCATGAAAACAGACACACACATCAGTGGAATAAAAGAGAGCCCAGAAGTAAGCCCACACACATAAGGTCAATTAATCTATGACAAAGGCAAGAACATACACTGGAGGAAAGATAGTGTCTTCAATGAGTGGTGTTGAGAAAACTAGACAGCTACATGTAAAAGAATGAAACTGGACCACCATCTTACAGCCTATACAAAATACATTTAACGTGGATTAAAAGCTTTGAATTTAAGACTAGAATTCCTAGAAGAAAACATGGGCGGTAAGCCCTTTGACATTGGTTTTAGCAACACTTTCTGGGGCCACTCTCCTCAGGCAAGGGCAACAAATACTTAAACAACAAACTAAAAAGCTTCTATACAGAAAGAAAGCCATCAACAAAATGAAAAGGCAACCTACTGAATGGGAGAAGATATCTGCAAATCATACATCTGATGGGGAGTAACCCCCAAAATATACAAAGAAGGTGTACAACTTCATATCAAAAACACAACCCAGTTTAAAAAATGGGAAGAGAACATGATAGACATTTTTCATAGAAGACATACAGATGGCCAACAGGTACATGAAAGGATGTTCAACTCATCTTTAGGGAAATGCAAATGAAAACCACAACATGATATCACCTCATACCTGTCAAATTGGCTATTATCCAAAAGACTAAAAAGTAACAAGTTGACAAGGGTGTGGAGAAAAGGGAACCATTTTGCACAGTTATTGGGAATGTAAATTGGGGCAGCCACTATGGAAAATCTGGAAGTCCCTCAAAAAATTAAAAATAGAGCCACCATAGGATTCTGCAGTTCCACTTCTGAGTATTTAGCTGAAGAAATTGAAAACACCAATTTGAAGAGATCCGTGCACCCCTATGTTTATTCCAGCATTATTTACAATAACCAAGGTGTGGAAGCGAGCCAAGTGTCCATCAATGAATGAATGGATAAAGAACATGTGGTATATACATACAGTGGACTATTACTCAGCCATAAAGAATGAAATCTAGCCATTTGCAACAACATGGATGGACCTTGAGGATATTATGTTATATGAAATAAGTCAGAGAAAGACAAATGTCATATGATTTCACTTATATGTGGAATCAAAAAAAAACAAACAAACAGAAAATGACTCATAAATATAGCAGACAAACTGTTGGTTACCAGAGGGGACTGTCCAGTGGTGGTGGGGGGCGGGGGGGGGGAAGGCGGAAGGGGAAGTAGATAACGGTAGATAACAGGGATTAAGAGGTACAAACTTACAGTTATAAAATAAGTCATGGGTGGGGGGCAGTGCCTGGGCAGTTCAGTAGGTTAAGTGTCTGACTTTGGCTCAAGTCATGATCTCACAGTTCGTGGGTTCGAGCCCCGTGTCAGGCTCCATTGTGCCAGTGCAGAGCCTGCTTAGGATTCTCTCTCTGTCTCTGTCTCTCCCCCACTCGTACTTTCTCTGTCAAAATAAATAAATTTAAAGGTAAATAAATAATAAAATAAGTCATGGGATGTAATATACAACAGAGGGAGTTTAGTCAATAATATTGTAAAAACTTTGGTGACATATGGTAAGTAGACTTACTGGGATCATTTCATAATGTATAAAAATATCAAATCACTGTGATATACACCTGAGACTCATAAGATATTGTATGCCATTTATACTCCAATTATTAAAAAGTGAGTTTCAACCAAAAACCAAAAAAGTTTCAGAAAATATTAAATTTAAAATAATACAAAATAAAATGTTAATTTAAAATTTTTAAAGTGAGTTCAGATGTAACGAAAAATATAAAGTCAGTGATTATACTAGAAAAAATAAGTGAAGCGGAGACATGAGACACTGTCTGCTAAAGTTTGCGAAACATTGGCCTATGGTTTCTGTAGCTCATCTGAACAATCGGGAACTTGATTCTCTTGGCATAGTTAGGTATTAGCACAGGATTTTCACAGGTCTTCCAGTGTGGTGGAAACAGCGTTGCCCTATGCGACTTAAGGCTCATTTTGACCTCTTCTAAACTTGAGACGGTCACTTCTTTTCTCTGGGATTTAGTTTTCCCAGCTGCCAATGAAGCTGTTGGACTAGGTGGTGGTCCTTCTTACTGCTCTGCCCTCCCAGCACCCCTTCTGAGCACCTGCTGAGAGCCAGGCACTTTGCAGGGGCTAGAACAGTGATGTTCCAGAAAATTCTGAAGGGCTTATGGGACTCAGCAATTCCTATAAGAACCTTAAAAAGTTTGTTGCTAGACAGAACGGTTCATTGATATAAATAAATATGCATATATATTTTTTTAATCAAAAACAGACACAAACTTTTCTGAGTTGTAAATTTAGACAATATTTTAGGATATATCCTTTAACCTTTTTTTCCATACCATATATATCTTTATGTAGAAGTACATTTCTACCTAATTGTCCATTCTGGTTTTTTGCCAGATTTATTGAGGTATAATGTACATACGATAAAATTCCCCTTTAATGAATATCATTCAATGAGTTTTGGCAGACGTCCAATGACATGCTAAATGTCATGTACCCACCACCGGAAACAAGATACAGAATGTTTCCTTCACACCAAAATGTTCTCTGGTTCCTGTTGCAGGTCATTCCCTGCCCCAGCCCACGGGAGTCACCCCTGTTTCATGTATCATAAGTGGAGTCATAGAGGATGTAGGCTTTATGTGTTGCTCAGCATCATGTTTTTGAGATTCATCCATGCCGCAGATATCGGTAGCTTGCTCCTTTCTGTTCCTAAGAATGTCTGGTTCCGTCTGTCTGGTCTGTTTTGAAACCTGGTCACAAGCTTCCTCCTCACCTTTCAGTCCATCAGCCTCGGGGCAGATTTAATGGTTGTGTAATCTCCCTCCAGGCTGCCCAGTGCACTTTATCTAAGCGGTCCTCTAAGGCTGGATATTTACATTGTCTTCACTTCTAAAATACTCACGCAAGCTTTCCTTTAGACAAATCTGTTTTCCTTAGCGTAAGTGTGCATTTTTAGGCATTTCAACATATAATGACAAATTGCCCACCAAAATGGTTGAATCCATTTATACTTACACATGTGTGAAAGAGGTAGGCCTTACTTTCCAAAATCCTTAATCAGTTTGAAAGAGAACATGGCATCTGGCTGTGAGTTGACATTTCCAGGCTTCCCGGTGAAGAACTCCTTTCCCTCTGCTGAGTGGCGGCTCTTCTTTGCGAGTCCTTTCCTGTTCATGTCCTTGTTTCTTTTCTCTTGACGTCTGGCTTTTATTTATCGAGCTGTAGCAGCTCTTTATGGAAGAAGTTCTTTTTTTTTTTTTTTGCTCTCATGTTACTACTACTTTTTTTTCAGTTTGTGGTTTCTCCTTTCATTTTGCTCCCCCCCCCTTTATGTTTTGTGCCCTTTGCCATCATATTTTAGAAAGGACTTCTCCGTCTCATGATCTATTCTGTTACTTTTTTTTTTAATCTAAAATCCATCTGTGATTTGTTTTGATGTATATATAACATGAGGGGGGCATCTAGGGACTCAGTGTCTGACTCCTAATTCCATCTCAGGTCATGATGATCCCAGGGTATTGGGGATCCAGCCCCGCATCAGGCTCGACACTAAGCAGGGAACCTGCCCAAGATTCTCTCTCTGTTCTTTGGTCCCTTCCCTGCTTGCATTCACACGTTTGCTTGCTCTCTCTCTCTCTCTCTCTAATAATATATAATTACATGTATTATATATGTTATAATACATAGTATTATATTCTATGATTATAGAAATATTATGTAAATATATGTATTATATTTATTATTATGCGTTATATGTACATATCTTAGCATGAGGGAAGGATCTGTTTTTCCAAATCATCATTGTCCTGGCACCACTTATACAATAATCTTTTTTTTAACCAACTCATTTGAAAATAATTTTATGTAAACCTATTTAGTACTGTGATAATTTTGTGGCTTGTTTCCTGTTATATTTTGTTGACTGAATGCATATTCTGATGAGAGGACCATACTTTTAGCTCTTAGAAATGTCTGTGTTTTGGTATTCTGTCTTATTATCCATTGTAGTTGTTTCAAAATGTTCCTGGTAATCTTAGCTCAATTTTTTACCCAGTTGAAATTCAGAATCACTTTTAAGTTCCAAGGAAAATATTTTCAAGATTTTGTTTGGGGAAAATATTGAGGCTGTAAATTAATTTCAGGAGAATAGTACATCTTTAAAATGCTTGATCTTTCCTTCTAGAAATATGACTATTTATCAAATGTCATTTTATGTCATTAAGTAGAATATCAGAATGTACTTTCTAATTATCTAATGCCTAGATTTCAAGTTTTTGTTGCTGCTTTACCCACTTTGTTTTAACCAGGGGGTGCTTATTTATATATTTAAAATACTGTTGTATATTGAATTTTCACTTAATAACTGGCTATCTCTCTTGTATGCATATTATTTCCGGTAGCTTCCAATTGATTTACTTGGGTTTTCTCAGTAAACAACAACATCACCTGCAAATACCAGTTTGTTTCTTTGATAACATTTACACTTCATTTCTTTTTCTTGCTTTATGTTGTTGGCCAGAACGTCCAAAGCAGCAAATGATAGTGGCAATTGTTTCCATTCTTACCTGGTTCCTGACTTCAGTGGGAAAGGGTGTTTTTAGCATTTCAAGTCTGAGGTAGGGTGTTAATTTAGGAGAGAGTTTGCTCATGTTAAAGGAGCAGTTCTTCTATAACCATTTTCCTGGGAATTTTTTTTTTTTAAATTCAGGCACTAATTTCAATTTCAAGTAAAAATAACTACAAAATCTCTCCATACAGTATTGTATTTTTTTCTCATTTGACTTACTGGTACAAATCATTGTATTTTAATGATTTAGCATTTAAAAAATTGCTGTATTTCTACAATAAATCCTTCTTTACTATGGTACATTATTATTTATGATACTAGATTTGAGCTGCTGTTATTTAAATTAGGATTTTGGTATTTTTATGAGATTGAGCTTAAAGCTTATTAATATATTATTTTTGAGTGATCCAAGAATCAGAATTTTTTCTTTTAAATAAGAGAATATTTTTAAAATATAGTAATTTCTGTTTCATCTGAGGGGAAAAAAAGAAAATGAAAAAAATTTCCCTGTAAAAACTAAATGGACCTGGGGAGCTAGAAGGACTTTGGGAGGGACAACAATTTTAGTTTCTTTCACAGTGATTTTTTTTTTTCAGGCTTTCTGCTTTTTTTCTTGAGTCAGTTTTGTCATTTATAATTTCTTTGGTAAAAAAAAAAAAAAACCCAACCCTTTCACCTACATTTTAAAGTTTAGTGGTATAAAATTGTGCCTGAGAGTTTATCTTGATTTTTAAAAATAATATGCCTGCAGTCATAGATATTCCTAATTTTTTTCCCTTTGGTCTTGTTAAGGATTTATTTGCTGTAATTATCTTTTCAAATAACCAGTTTTTTATGTACTTATGAAGGCATTAGGCTTTTCTGTTTCATTATTTAATTTTATCTTTATTAGTTCCCTTTTTCTACTTTCTTTTGGTTTTTTGTATAGCTGCTTGAGTTGAAAGTCACTTTATTTTGGTTTTGATTTTTTTTTTTTTTTTTTTTTTTTTTTTTTTTTTTTTTTTTTTTTTTTTTTTTTTTTTTTTTTTTTTTTTTNTTAACGTATTGGGGCTCCTGGGTGGCTCAGCCGGTTAAGTGTCCAACTTCGGCTCAGGTCATGATCTCACGGTTTGTAGGTTCGAGCCCTGCATCGGGCTCTGTGCTGACAGCTCAGAGCCTGGAGCCTGCTTCCGATTCTGCGTGTCTCTCTCTCTCTCTCTCTCTCTCTCTCTCTGCCCCTCCCCCACTCACACTCTGTTTCTCTCTCTCTCAAAAATAAATAAAACATTTAAAAATATTAAAAATAAATAATGTATTGTTGTTAGCTAACATACAGTGTAGGAAGTGTGCTCTTGGCCTCGGGAGTAGATTCCCATGATTCATCACTTAAATACAACACCCAGTGCTCGTCCCAATAAGTGCCCTTCTCAATGCCCATCACCTATTTTCCCCTCTCCCCTACCCCCCCCCATCAACCCTCATTTTGTTCTCTTTATGTGAGAGTCTCTTATGGTTTGTCTCCCTCTCTGTTTGAAACTATTTTTTCCCCTTCCTTTTCCCAATGGTCTTCTGTTAAGTTTCTCAAATTCCACATGAGTGAAAACATATGATATCTGTCTTCCTCTGATTGACTTATTTCACTTAGCATAATACCCTCCAGTTCCATCCACATTGTTGCAAATGGCAAGATTTCATTCTTTCTCGTTGCTAAGTAGTATTCCATTGTATATATAAACCACATTTTCTTGATCCATTTGTCAGTTGATGGACATTTGGGCTCTTTCTTTAATTTGGCTATTGTTGATGGCGCTGCTATAAACATTGGGGTACATGTGCCCCTATACATCAGCATTCCTGTATCCTTTGGATAACTTCCTGGTAATGCTGTTTTGGGGTCATAGCGTAGTTCTGTTTTTAATTTTTTGAGGAACCTCTACACTGTTTTCCAGAGTGGCTGCACCAGTTTGCATTCACACCAGCAGTGCAGGAGGGTTTCCATTTCTCCACATCCTCACCTCATCTGTTGTTTTGGCTTTGACTTTTAACAAAAGTAGTTAAAGCTGTGGAAATATCTTTGTGTATCACTTTGTTGGCAGTCTGATATATAGTGATTACATTTATAGGGGCACTTGGGTGGCTCAGTCAGTTAAGAATCTGACTTCAACTTGGGTCATAATCTCGCCGTTCTTGGGTTTAAGCCCCGCGTCAGGCTCTGGGCTGACAGCTTAGAGCCTGGAATCTGCTTCAGGTTCTGTGTCTCATTCGTACCCTCTCTCTCTGTCTCTCTCAAAAAAATGAATAAACATTTTTAAAAATTATAGTAATCACATTTATAAATACACAATAAATACTTTTAGTTTTGATTGCCTCTCTGACTCAAGTGTTAGAAAATACTTTCTCTGAGACACTGAGATTTTAACTTGTTTCTAATGTTATTGCTCACTGGTCAGAGAATGGGGTCTCTGTAATGTTCTATTTTTTCAAATCTACAGAGTCTTTGTCATCTAGTATATTATCTGTTTCAATAATTGTTGCGTTGACACTTGAAAATATATCATCTATCTGTAAGGCACAGTGTTTGAGATACACACACAACTCTTCAGCTAGGATGGATGGATATATTCATATCTTTATCTCCATATCCTGCTTGGTCAAAAAATGGTAGCTTTTCTTGTTTTGTAAACTTCTTCTTATGTCTTAATCATTTTATTTTGTATATTTCAATGTAGTGTTATTCAGGCCATGAAGGTTCAGGACTGTGTATTTGACCTTTCATCAGAATAGAATCCCCCCGGGGTGCCTGGGTGGCTCAGTCGGTTAAGCCTCTGATTTCGGCTCAGGTCATGATCTCACGGTTCATGGGTTCGAGCCTCGCATCAGGCTCTGTGCTGACAGCTAGCTCAGAGCCTGGAGCCTGCTTCGCATTCTTTGTTTCCCTCTCTCTCTGACCCTCCCCTGCTCAAGCTGCCTCTCTCTCGCTCTCTCAGAAATAAATAAAACCTTAAAAAAAAAGAATAGAATCCCCTCTTTCTGTTCCATTTGTGTTTTGAGCCTTAAGTTCTAAGGGGGTCCTTGTTCCGTATTGGCTATTGGGTGTTTTGCAGGGGCCCCACAGCCTGGCTCTGAGCTCAGTCATGCCTCCCTCTGCTCCGGCCAAGTGAGGCTTCTCCTGAGGGTACCGTCCATAGGGGCCTTTGCTTGGTTTTTCTTGCACGCCCCAGAGAACCTTCCTGTTCCCCATCCACGTCCCCGCCCATCTCCAGCCGGCACTGCAGCCGAGCCCTTCCTGGAAGCCACCCCTGCTGACTCCTGTCCTCTGCCTCCTTGTGTGAGTGGCTCCAACCTGCCTCTGTACCCAGGCATGAGCACATCCCTCTCAAGTGCCCTCCGTATGCACGTCAGCTGCCCCGAGTCCACGCCTGTGGCAGGAGCCCGGCTTCCGGGGTTCCCTCACTCAGCCCGGCCCGTGGGACCAAGCCCAGGGCTGCCCGGCTTTCTCTCCCACTTAGTCACCTTGTCAAAAAGGAATTGATTGCTGCTAGTAGACCATTCTGTTTTTAAGAGTTCATCATGAAATACCATCTAATTCATTTTTTTTAATTACTTCAAGAGTCTTACTCCAAAATTTTGCTCATCAGAAGTGCCCTTTGAAGGCTTTCCCACGTCCCCAGGTGATTCTCCAGGGACACGCACAAGAACACTAGACAGCATGGTGTAGAAGAGGCAGCGGGGACTTTGGAGACCCCCACCTTCCGGGTGGGGCAGAGTCCCCGTCACTTGCAGGTGCTCTCGCTCCTGGTGCTGTCCTGTCTGTGGCAGGCTCCTCGTCCCTCCTGCACACGGGGCTGTGAGGATCACAGCGCGGGCCCAGGTCTGCTTGATAGCGTCCACGGTGCCAGCAGAGAGCCTGGGGACGGTGGTCGGGGACTCAAAAAGCATGGGGCCCCTCACACACCAGGTTGCTGTGACCTGCCACCAAAGCCATGCAGTACAGACCGTGGAAGGCAGATCGCTCTTCGGTGTGTTGAGGGTTCTCGGGAGAAGGCCCGGCGGCCACAGACACGCGTACTCCAGGCAGTTCGCAGGGCGGTCCTGGGCCACGGAGATCCGCAGGCCCTTCTCTCGGGCTGTCGGCCTGATAGACAGCACGGCCTCCCTGGTTTCCTGTCATTAGCGTGGTGTCGGATGACAGTGAATATGCCCACGGCACCGCCTTGCTTAGGCTCATTTCCAGAGGAAGACAGAAAGTCATTCTTCATGGTCAGAAGTAAGGACAGCCTATAATTTGGGCAAGCTTAGCCACTTCCTACCTTTCCTGCCCGGAGAACGAGGAGTATTTCTGAACCTGGAAAGGCTGGCCTGGTAGACCGTGAGTCCCATGGCCGGCTGTCCTCGGGCTGGGGTGACCGTTGTGTCATTACCTGTAGTGAGAACGACTGGCTTCTGTCGTCTCTTGACCAGCCTTGCCTTTTGGAGGGGCAAGTACTATGAGTGTCTGGTTTCAGGGTCCATCTTTCTAGTCCATCTTTATTGAGTTAAATCCCCTTCATGTATGAACTTGTTTAATCTACACAACCACTCTGGGAAGCATGTGAGATTACTATTCTCCCCATTTTCTAAAGGAGGAACTGAGGTTCAGCAGGGTCAGTGAGTTTCCCCAGGCCACAGGGTAAATCACAACAGTGCCTTCATTGTGGTTTCCACGGAATTCCCTCAAAGCGCTTCATGCTCTGCTCTTAGCTTCAGGTTTCTTATTTCCTAGACCGGATGCTCCACGAGGGAAGCCCTTGGTCTTATCAGTCTTTGCACCCGGGCCCCTGATGTATAGCATCAGAGTTGACTGAGGGCTCTGCAGTCAAGTTCATTTCGCGGTCCGGTCTCCTCTCTGGCCAACAGCCTGAGCCTGGGCCACAGCAAGCAGAGGCAGGAAGGCTCATTAGGTGCTGAGCCCTGCCACTTACCTGTGCCACGTGGGGCGTAGATGCGGGCCCTCCCTGGAAAGGAAGGCCTGGCTCTGGGGAAGGCAGCGGGCAAATTCCATTTCCTCTCATTAGGCGGCCTAACTGGTGGCTGGCCGAGCCTGCAGATCTGTCCAGGGACGGGTGGACGCTCTGGCTTGCTCCCAGAGCAGCCTGGGAACAGCCCCCTTCGCGGCGGCAGATGGCAAGCCCGAAAGACAAAGTAAACTCCAGTATGTCTTGGAGACACTGTCAGCCTGCAGCTTGTCATGTCACGGCAGCCTTGTGGATCAGGGGCACCCTCCCTGCCCGCGCTGCTCCCTTCCCCGTGTGAGGATTATTTACAGGAAACTGATTTTTATAGGGTTGGGGGGATTGCACAGTGATGGAGAGTTTCTAGAACAGACATTGGTCATTTTCTTTTGCATTTGGGAAGTAAACGGTGATAATAGCAAACACTTGCCCAGCATTTATAGTGTCAGCCCCCTGTTCTGAGCACTTTACCCAAACTGTCTCTTCTGTCCTGACAGAAGAGGTGGAGGCGTCCTTAATCCCACTTACAGCTCCAGACATCAAGGCACAGACAACTTAGCTCACTTACCAGTCACACAGTTTAGGCGGCGCTGCACCTGCTCTTAACCTCCACACTTCAGTTCCCTCAGTTGTAGAAACAGAAATGGAGGCGTGAAAAGCTTCCTCCCAAGAACACAGTGAAGATTCTGGGAGATACAGCCTGTGACACGCTGGGGTCGGCTGGGGAGGCAGGGAGAGGGGACTGGTTTGGAAGGGTCCACCGTCTGGTGCATCTGTGGCTGGAGGAGTGGTTGGGACAGGCAGGGCCGGGGGCCGGGGGGGACAGCTTGTGGAGGGAGGGGTCCTGAGTGCCGCACCCATTCGTAGTCAGGAGCAGCCCATGGAGACCAGGCCGTAGCACGGCTTGGAGGGGGGGTGGATTCCATGAAGCCCCACAAGCAGCAGGAGTTCATATGAGGGGGGCAGAGGCATTGGGAGAGGGGGCGCTGCAGGGAGCTCAGCGGCGGCACTGCCTTCGTGGGCCTTCTGGAGGGAGGAAGAGAGAATGCTCCAGGGCCTGGGCTGGGTGCCCAGGACACGTGTCCTTTGAAAGCATTTATTTATCTTTCTGATTTAGCTTTAAAGATGCCCCAGAACTCACAGCCTGCGGGCACAGGTAAGCAATGAAAAGCCAGGCAGAATATAAAGAGCAGATTAGGCGACCCATGTGATTGAGCCCGGGCTATTGGCCGAGTCTCTGTGTAAATTCCGTATGGGTTGCTTTGATTGGGGACACCTGGAATGTCGGTGGTTATGAAAGTCACACTGTGTCATTCCTCAGTCTCTCTTATGGGTTTCTTATGGGTTATGGGCAGCTCCATTCCCAGCAGCCCCCTGTGGGTGTTGGGCGGAGGAGGCAGGGGGTCAACTCGTCCAAGCCTCTTTCAGCCCTTGGAGGTGTCCGTGACCCGCAGAGGCACCTTCTGCTGCTCTGGTACATGAAAAAAGGGAAGACGTTACCGGGCACCGTGGAGGGTCCTCGTTTTGCGTGCATGCCGGCTTGCAGGTGTGTACACACGCAAGATGCATGCACACCATGTGGCCCTACACTTGTGCACATATGTGCACTTACACACAAGCCCCCAACTAGAACTTGCATTGTGAAGACTCAGACCCAGGTTAGTGCACAGAGTTGAGTGTAGGCCTTTCAGCGAGCCATTTACTAAACCCTGAGGCCCCACTTCCTGCCAGGTCACTCTGCTTCATTCGGAGCCATAAAAGGCACAGAAGGCAGGCTCTGCCTTTGGCCCAGGGCACTCTCCCTCCATCTACAAGGCCAGGACTCAGCTTCATGTGCGTGTAGGCCTAAAGGTCCTTGGACTTGGCCTGGGAGCCAGGGAATTGTGTTCCCTGTTAAAGTACAATCTGTTGTGACTCGGGGGCAGCCGGAGTGACAGATTCCACGGGGCCTCTGGCTTGTTGGTCTTGGACATTGGTTCTGCTCTGAATGTTGCTGGAAATAACACGGCAGCTGTCCAGCCTCTCTGTGCTGGATTAATAGCTAGAAAGTGTTCAGCCAGCGGAGGAAGGGCAGGGTTGTGAAAGCGCGTTTGCCCTGCCTTTGCCCCCAGACGTGTGCGCCTGCGAGAGGGTGTGATTCGAGTTTGGGTGAGTGTTTTGGCTGACATCACTGGAAGAGTAATTGGAATCTCTTAGGAAGGAGGAAAGGAAGGGATGTTCAAGGGTAATTGCTAATTGATGCCAAAAATAAAGGAGTTGTGGAATGCTTAGCAACTTCCAGTTCTGCAGCCTGTCATCTGGCTCTTTCTCTGGGACAAGTGGCCTGTCCTGGTGGGATGGTGTGGGATCCTGGCGTGGGATGGTGACTCTCGGATCAGATGGTTTCACTTTAAAGCCCTGGACCCGCGTAACAGTTCTACCCCTAAGACAAGCCCCTCCCTGCCTTTGAGCTTCAGGTCAGTCTCTGTTAAGTGGGGATTGTAAGAAGGAATCAGTAAGGCAATTTTAGTGTCTTGGATTCTCAGCTGTGAGATACACGAGGCTGATAAGATCCCTTTTTCTTCAACGCAAAAACTTTTTATTGAGGATCTGTTTTGCCTGTGCTGGTGTCCCTTCCCTGTGAGCGCTTCTCGAACAGCTGGTCCTCAGCATCCCTGCCCATGAGCTGGTTTGTCCCTGGTGAATGAGAAGCCAGCTGAGTGGGGGGAGGCCAGGACAGGGACTCGGGGCTCAGAGGTGGGGTGGCAGAGTCACCGTTTGCCCATGCAGTGTTGTTGTGTGTTTTTAATGTGTTTTTTTGTTTGTTTGTTTTTTTGAGAGAGAGGGAGAGAGACATAGATTTCAAAGCAGGCTCCGGGCTCTGAGTTGTCAGCACAGAGCCCGACTCAGGGCTGAAACTCATGAACCGTGAGATCGTGACCTGAGCCAAAGTCAGATGCTTAACCAACTGAGCCACCCAGGCGCCCCTGCCCATGCAGTGTCCTTAAGTTTGGAGTTTTATTTTTAACTTTAAGGTAGGATATATCAGTGACCATTTCTTCTCTGCTCACAGACTGGGAAGGAACCCTGTTTTCAACAGCGCTGGCCCTCTGGGTCCCCTGGTGCTTCATGGAAGAGGTAGTTAGTCACACAGGCGTGGCGTCTACTCCGCTGCGAGGCTCCCGTGGTTTCTTTCTATGCACACACAGAGGTGCACACACACACGCACGCACGCACACACACAGCCTCCCCTACCTTCTGGAACATCGTTATCCACCTGGATACCATCCAGGCCTGGGTGGAGGCTTACCGGCCCCGACAGGGCAGAGTGAGAGAGAGAAAACTAACCTGTCAGGTCCCGCTGGGGACAGTCTGAGGAAGAAATGCGGTAACGCAGAGGAAATCTTCCAGAGACGAACACGCAGAATACGTCCCCCGCAGTCGGGCTGACTCCCACCCATTAGCACTTTCCTCCGGTCCCTTCAGTTTGAAACCATCTTTCCATCCTGAAAAATAGCCTCTCTGCTTTTATTTCCGAACTTCAAAGATGACTTTTGAAAGAAAGTTTTCCAGTGAAATTCCAAAGGTTTTACACATGTGTGAAAGGAGGGGTCTGGCTGTTAAATTGTGTTTGCTCTGCCCCATGGTCCCCTTAACCACAAAAGCCCTGCAGCTGCCTCCGCTTTATTCTCTTAAATATTCTACCAGCTCGCCCACCACCACCACCACCACCACCACCACCACCTCCTCCACGCAGCAGGCTGCTCCAGCCTCTTCCCTTCAGCCCCTCCGAGTCTTTTTCAGTAGAGCCTGGTCAGGCAAAATTGGCCTTTAATTCCACCCCCACACCCCCCACAATTGCTGGAGGAAACCTTCCCTATCTGGGCACTGTTCAAAGGTCTTCAGCTGTGCCCATGAATCTCAGTCTCTAACTGGAGGCCACTGTGGCCCCGAGGCTGGGCCGATGGAAAGGTGGCCCTGGTCACGGCCAAAGGAATTTCCCAGTCCCAAGTAAAGATAAATGTGCAGTGGCTGGCGGTGTGGCCGTGGTTGGTTTTTAACCTCTGCGTGTCTTCAGCCCCCCCAAAATCCCAACTGACTGGGGGGAATTTTTGAGCCTCAAATGCACCGTGTTATGGTTTCACAGCCATGGATGATTCTAGAACAATAAACTTTGATAGGTCATCTTGAACGTCTCTTCTTAATACGATAATTAGACGGTAAATGTTTTCGTAGAATAATTCCCCACGATATTCCCAAGTGCCCAAGTTTAAAAACCACTCTTTGGCACATAATTCTCTCTCAAAATGTAGAAACGTAAAAGTGAAACATTTGGGTGAACCTTGAGAACTAATGATTCTATAAATAAAAACTGACGTCATTTATAAAGTTATTTAAATAAATGTTGTCACTAAAGTAAATTCCTCTGTATATGACATCACTGTTAATAATAATTTTAACTGTGAGTTCTGTTTATGTAGAAAGGAATTGGGCCAGGACCCAAGGTTTTTCTAAGCAGGCTGTCAGTGTGCTTGGCCGAGGTTCCCACTTTTGCCCCTGCACACCACCCCCACCCCGCCCCCCACCTCTGGAGGTTCACAGCGTTGGCGGGAACCTGGCTGGATATAAAGACAGCTTTCAGAACCAGGAAGGAAATGGATCAGCTCTGTTCGGGCTGCCTCGCCTCCATCTGAGAAGGCTTTTTCTTCCAGCAGAGGCCAGTTTGCTCAGCATCCATCGCCAGTGCTGGCCAACCCCCCGTCTTTAAAGCTGTGTTAGTGGTTGTTTCATCAGCAGCTTCCCTACCGGCCACTCCGTCCAGAGTCCCCTCCCTTCTTCCATCCATTCCTCCCTCCCTCCCTTCCTCCTTTCCTTCCTCCCTCTCTCCCTTCCTTCCATACGATGAGTGTGGAGGGGCTCCCTCTCAGCAGTCCACTCTCTCCCCTCGCCCCTTCATTTTCTTCCTCCTCTCTCACTCCCTCATCCCTGCCATCACCAGCACTTGTCTCCTTGGTGGAGTCCATTTTGGAAAGTAAGGAACCATCATCTCCAGAAAGTTAACCACTTTTGCCGGAGAAAAGCAGGGAGCAGCCCAGCTGGGCTGAAATTCAGGTGCCGGGTGTCTGTCGGGCTGACTTGCTGGCGGAACGCCCCACACTTGGAGTTGCGCTTTGTACTTGAGCGAAATGACAAGGTAGTTCATGTCATGACCTTCGGGATTTCCACCAACAGCAGGCGCCACGGATGTTGTGTTCTCAGGTACCCCGGGAGAGCCTGCTGCAGGGGTAAGGACGCAGCCCCCTCCGTGTGCGCCTCTCTGTTTCTGTCACACTTCAGATGGCCCCCCGGGGGAACGCCATGGAGATCTAGGAGCATCACATCTTCTAGACAGGGGACAAAAGGTGTGCTGGGGCAGCTCCCCTAGCTCCTGGCCGTTTGGGATTTTACAGGCGGAGCATTTAAAGCCACCTTGTGTTTTCTCAACCTTAGGTGAACATGAAGTCACAGTTTGGCATTTATCCAAACAGCCTGGCGGGAATCAAGCGGAGAGCGCCAGTCAGCAGGCTGGCCCCTCTCTCCACCAAAAACTAAGCGAGAGAAACAAGCCAGAAAAAAAAAAAGTGTGCTTTCAAGGTGTGCCAGCCAAAGACAATTTGGAAACTCTCATAATGAAGACTGAGCAGACTATTAACGAATGATACTCGTCCTCCGGACCCCCATTGCCCCCACACCAGCAGCCCAGAATGTTCTGTTCACTGAGAGGCAGCCTTTGACTTTGGCGTCTGGGGTTCCTTCCAGGCCTCTGCTCAAATGGTTTTTCCACTGACCCAGTAAATATTACACAGCAGTCAGGAGGCCCATACTCCACGCCCTGCTTTGTTACTAGCCTGCTGGGCCGCAGGGAGGAGGCCCATAAACCTCTCTGAGCTCTGGTGTCGTCATGGCGATGCTGGATCGGAATCAGCCTCGGGGGCACAGGGTAGAAGCTAGGATAAAGGAGATAATGGGTGCGGGATCCAGAAAGGAAGTTACCCCCCAGGTCCTCACCCTGCGGGCCTTCCAGCTTGGGGAGTGTGAGTTCTCTGGTGTCTAAGCTGCTCCTTGCCCTGGCCAGTGCCCTCCGTCCACACCAGCCCAGAGCTTTGTCCACCTGCAGGGTTTCTGTTTCCCCTTTTGGTTTGGGGTTTGGGGTTTTTATGTTCATGTAATATTTATCCTTTCCCGGGGCTTTGAAGTATTTTCAAGAACAGGCTCCTGCTTTCCCGTTGGGCCTTACGTTTCACGAGGTGTTCCCCCCTAATTCCTGCCTGCATGTCTTCCTCCCCGGGGCAGTTGCAGGAGCTCTGAAAATCCTCATGGTGGAGAAGTCACTTGCGTGTGTCTTTTTCAGCTGTTGGGTTCCAGCGCTAGCTGAAATGCATCGTTGCGTACTTTGTCCTGACCTAAGCGTCCCTTTGAAAAATTCAGGGCAGATTTTTCAGGTGGCTGGAAGTCATTAGTGGGGAAAGCCCAGAAAGGGTGAAGGATCCAGTACAAGTTAGAAATAGGTTCCTTAACTTCAAAATAGGAAGATCTAAATTTGAGTTAGGTAGAGAGGAAAAAAGAAAGCCTTCTGTCTGGATTCCAGGAAAGACTGTCACAAGCTAACTGAATGTTATCTTTTTTCCTTACTGTTGAAGGTAAAAGCCATTCAAAACCCTGAGGTCTTGGGGCACCTGGGTGCCTCAGTTGGTTGAGCATCCGACTTTTGCTAAGGTCATGATCTCTCAGTTCGTGGGTTTGAGCCCCATGTCGGGCTCTGTGCTGACTGCCAGCTCAGAGCCTGGAGCCTGTTTCAGTCTGTGACTCCCTCTCTCTCTGACCCTCCCCTGCTCACTCTCTCTCTCTCCTAGAAATAGATAAAAATATTTAAAAGAAAAAACACCCTGAGGTCTCCAGGGGCACCTGGGTGCCTCAGTCGGTTAAGCGTCTGACTTCAGCTCAGGTCATGATTTCGCCGTTCATGGGCTCAGGCCCCGCATCGGGCTCTGTGCTGACAGCTCAGAGCCTGGAACATGCTTGCTCTCTGTGTCTCCTTTGCTCTCTACCCCCTCCCCTGCTCATGCTCTCTGTCTCTCTCTCAAAGAAAAAAAAATTTTTTCTTAAAGGAAGAAAGAAACTCTGAAGACTCCAGAAACTCCCCACAGATACAAAGGTAGACCAAAAAGGACCTTTCTGGGTCCTAAAACCCATGTGAGTTTGAGAGGCTCAGCCCACAGAACATCTAAACAAGGAGAAAAACCCATGGTTGGGTCACATAATAAGTGATAAATCATCGCTGAGTGGAGTGCCTGGTTGTGCTTTGGCCCTGGTCTTAAATTTGTGTACGAGTGTCAAGAGCCTGGCCTTCTAAGCTAGGCTCTGCTGCCCACCCCCCTTTGGACTGGAAGCATGACACCCACACAGCCATGAGACAGGGTGACCCTCGTCTACCTCTCTGGGTTGTAACACGGTCTAGCGTAGTGCCTGGCATTCAGGTGCCTGGTGCCAAGTGACCGCAGTGACCAGGGCTACAGTACTTGCAGTACTGGCCCCGCCATGGTCCGTCCTCATGGGTAAACAGCGTCTTGTTTGTGCCTAAAAGCTTCAAGGTGTAGCCCCGAGGCCCTCACGGAAGCTCTCTCTGGCTCCCGGCACCAAGTGGGGCTTCTTGAGGTGCCATTGTCGCAGGGTTCCCGAGCCAGAGTCTCAGGGTTTGGGGCTTGGCATTTTTCATGAGCAGCCCAGATCATTCTGACACATTTGGAAGAGAGGACCTATGATTTGGAGAGAAGGGGTGCGCTTCCTGGAACGCGGGGGCCAGCTTTGAAGACACCATGTTTGAAGTGCTAACAGAGGCCAAGCTTACCCGTGCCAGCCTTACCCCCCCTCACCCGTCTGGGCCAGCGCCTCTGCCACAGGGGCTCATCTCTGGAGACGTGATTGCTCTCCAGAGAGAGGGTTCCTGCGCTCAGAGCTGGTTTTCCACGGGCCAACTCCATCTCCACAAGCGGGGGCGCCCTGCCCGAGAAGCCCGTGTCTCCTGCCATTTGGGCTCTCTGCCTGGACTTCCCGCTTGGGGACGCCTGTTTGAAACCACTGTGTTATTTTCCTGCCTGTGGCATCTACCATGTCACATGCCCATCTCAGCTGCTCTGGAGGATGCCCACCAGTCTCCGCGAGAGGCCCCAGCAGTTGCCCGTGTGAATCTGCAACCGCACCATCTCTAACCCTGGCACACCCCACCTCGCTGTGTGTGCTCGCCCCCCGCCCCCACCCGATGGGGCAAAGCGAGGCTGTGCTCCCATCTAGGGACCAGCGCTCCCTGCATATGAGGCAGGTCCTGGGTTGAGGCAGCCTGGGGTCTCGGGCAACCGGGGCTTGAGCTCCCGCTTTGCTGCCACCTTGCTGGAAATGTCCGCATGGAAGCCATGAGCACTCGGGCCCAAGTGTCTCCACCTGGAAAAGGAAGGCATTCCACAGAAAAGGCCACCAGACTCCACTTCTGACTTGGACCTTCCCAAGTCCTTTGATTTGTTTATCAAATCTCAGTGCACCCATCTCATTGCAGGCCGCATTGATGGTTGTGCCAGTTACGTGCCCCAAACCCTTGGCTTTTCTCGCACTTTCCGTCCACTGTGGAAGCTGCTGCTTTGCCCCACCCCCTTCCAAATCCCCTTCTGTAGGAGATTAGAGTGATGCAGGGCAGCTGATGTCAGGGCCAGAGGGGTGGGTACCCCCAGGTCCAGGGCTGTGGTCTGGAGAGGATTGAGAGGCTCTGCAGTGTCGTGGGAGGGAGGCAGCTCCCTGGGTTCGGTTCTGCTTCTGCATCTTGCTGCCGTGTGCTCCTGGCCAGGGCGCTCCAGTGCTCTTAGCCAGGGTGTCCTCCGTCAGATTGGAGGGGGCGGGGTGGGGGGTGGGAATAATGAGTAACAACAGTACATAACTCAGGACTGTCACGAGAAATCCATCAATACACAGAAAGCCCCTAGACCAGGGCCCGGCACAGAGTAGGAGGTCACCTAACTGAGCTGCCGCCACCGCCACCGCCCTTCTCTTTGAGATTTAAAGTATTGATGACAGGGGGTGGAGACCAGTCTCTACTGTCCCAGGCCCCGGCATTAGACATATAAGTGGGTGGTAGAGCTGTTCCCCGGATCAGGGAAACAAGCAGGAAGCTTGTAAGGGAAAAGAGATCCACTCTTTCTTCTCTCTCGGTGGAGGGCGGGAACAATGTCTCGCTGCCGCCTGTCTTGTGTCCCCAGTGGATGTGTGCACGTGGCCGCCAGAGAGCCCCCCGCGATTCCACCCGCTGGCTGGCTCCCGGCTCATCAGGGACTGCGTCTATTGTCTTCAAATCACACTGCCATGGAGTAGTTTGCATAGAGTCCCAAGTTTATAATTAAAACAATTGAGAAACAATTTTCACTATATATATGTTTAAAAAAAAGAATAGCTGAACAGGAGGTGCCTTTTAAGCAGATGTTGTGCTGTGAGCCACGTAGAAATATTATTTTATCATCAACCCAAAACGGTTATCTCAAGACTTGAAAGGAAAACTAAGGGAACATCTTTTCTACCAACCCAGCGTTTTTTTTTTTAGCGCCTAATATCATTTCACATTTAAAGGTGACAGCAATATCTTTAACGTTTTTCTGTTGGATTAATAGCATTTAATGTTCAAAGCAATAAAGTGAAATGTTTTCGTGAGGGTGCTTTAGATCGCTAGTGGAAAATTCAAGTGGGAAAAAAAAATTTTTTTAAAAGACCACACACACAAAGTAATAGACATCGAGAGCCATAAACTGGAAAGGGAGCCCCGGCATGGAGGTGGCTTCGAGGAGCTTATGGGTGTGTGAGGCTGGGGTCCCCGCCGGCCGGGCGCCAGGAGGGGCTCCGTGCTCTTGGCAGTGAGCGCTGGGAGCCCTCGCCCCGTCCCCCAGCCATTCATCTCCACCCAGCAGCGGAATATGACAATGTTAGCATTTTTCATTTCCCTGACGTTACCATTAATAAAGCAATGATCCAAAAGGGGCTTTGCTGAGTCTGTTCTTTATGCTCCCATCACTCACGACTAGATAATTTCACACAGGATCGTTTTAAAATTAAATGACGATAAAAACGCTCTGCTGTTCTGTGTTCACCAGTTCATAGAAGTCTATCAAGTCATTAATGTGTCATGACAAACTGCTCGATGGATACAAGAGTAATTAATTATTTGAATAAATAACAAGTTGAACTTGGGGCTTTGAACCACAATGACATACGCATCCCATTAAGGGCATCTTGGAACCTTTTCAGGGCACTGGTATGAAGAGTTAAAATGCAGGCCAGGGTCTTGGAAATGATGAAAAACAACTTCGTAAACACAGGGTAATATTTTACAGGGAGAAAGCCAAAATGTCACATTTCAGTGCCCACATGTTGTTCGGCGTTAAAAGTTCTCTGGCAACGGCCATCTCAAGATCCCCCTTGATCAGTGATGATTTCAGAGAACAATTACACAGATTTTCATAATCACCATTAATCTCTGCATATTTTTCAAGATAATTACAGCAATTATTATTGAGATTTCTCTTTTATATGCCCATTGTGGAAAGGAACAAGTACTTATTACACCGGATAGTTCAAAGAACCCTGGATTAAAATTCTTTGTCATCTCCGCGCTCGCTATTTCAACCCGTGTTGCCTCTGAAAGTTCATCAGCTCTAGAAATTAGAGTCCTATTCGCAGGCTCTATTATTAAATCTCAAGGCTGAGCTTAGGCCGTGGTTAGAGTAGATGGCTGAATTGTTCACTCATGGGGCTGCTGGGTTCGGTTAGAATTACTGTCAGGCGGCAGGAGGCGTCTGTGACAGGTGTAGTCAGAGACGGGTGGCAGTCTTCTACCTATTTCCGTGATAGACTTACAGAGTGAACTAACAACCAATATTTAGAGAATACGTTTTTGTGACATGCCCTTTAAAGGTTAATATTAAATCTGAGACCTGGGTAATTTATGGCATTGTACTTCATAGACGCCAAGTTAAATGGAAGGGAGCGCGCTCCCCGGGGTTTCCAAATCAAGGTGGGTGTCCACGCAGGCATCAATTCTCAGGACTTCCTCTTCAGCTCACCGCGGTCCAGGGGGCCCATCCACAGGAGCTGAGTTTGGGGAAGGTGATAAACTGCTTTCAAGAGAAGCCATTTCCCGGGGCGAAGTTTCTCGAGAACTCTGCTGTTTAGAAATGCATCGCGGTGGAGGTCGGAGTGTGCGCCCCTGAGCCCCTTCCCCCAACCACAGGCATTAATTTCTAGTCCCCTGTCATCGCACGCCCTGCCGCAGGGGCCGTCCGAGTCTGCCCACCTCTGCCAGATGGCAGAGGTCTAGCTACGTGAGGGGGAAGACGACCAGGCCTTTGCTTCTGAACTGGGAAATTGCGGATTTGGGCTTTCTGTAAAGGGAGAAAAATACAAGACCTAAAAATGACCTCTTTTCCCTTCACACTAAGTTAGGGCCTGGTGTGATGGCACATAAGCAGCACAGCCTCATGTAAGTACCAGGTGGGTTTAAACTGCTGCCAGACTCTGCGTGGCAGTCCCGTCTTCCTTGGCTCGTCCCTGTCTGCCCCCGGTGCCCCTGTGCCCGGTCTCAGAACTGCCCCGCGGCGTAGGGAGGTGGAAGCCCGGGCCGCTGAGGCAGTTCTCCCAAGGTGGCTGCGCCACGGGGCCCTCATCCGAGATTCTCTCCCTTCCCCCCTTCCCCGGGGTGCCCAGGCCCTGGGGCATTTGATCCCGCTAATCAAGGTCAGAAGAGCTCGGTGTGGTGGTACCAGATTGCCACATTTTGCACCATTTTCCTCTACCCCGTAGGCAAGCTCTTTTCAAATCTTAAATAAAATGTATAATGGGGTTCTACTTTTCCTGTTTGGGGGATATTCGAGCCCATTATCCTAGATAAAGTACTTGGGCACTTAGACCATTAAAAGCCTACCTACTGGTTGTGGAACATTCGAGAAGGAACGGCAGAGGCGAGCCTGTCTGTCCTGGCTGTGAGAGTGTCCCCTGGGAGCGTGCCCAGAAGATGCTGTTGGGGTGGGGGGGTGGCTCCCGGACATCTTCCACCTCCACACGCCTGCCACCCGCTTTCTCCCCTTCTGGATTAGAGTCTTCTGCCTCCATCCATAGGTAACGTTTTCATTTCTCAAAGGAATGCATCCCCACCTCCTCCTTCGTCCGGCGGGAAGGCAGCGGACTTGCAGGATCTCCCTTCCTGCCCCAGACCTGCCACTCACCAGTTGTGTGGCCCTGATGAGTCCCTTCCCTTCTGCGATCCAGGTCACTTTGGCAGGGTGCGCATAGCGACACCTCATGGGGCCATTCAGAGGCTTAAAAGAGACTGTGTACAGGTGCCCTGACCCACTCTTCTTCCCCCGGACTGATGCGCCTGGTACAGCGCTCTCCAGAGAGCAGTGTGTCAGTAGTGGCTTCAGATCTATGGACACCTGGAACCTTCTCTCCTTGCTCTTTGGGTCCAGGAAAGGGAAGGCTGGCCAGAACCTGGCACAAGGCTTTGTGAGTAGAATCTGGCTGAAGGCTAGAAAAGTCAGCTAGAAACCAGCTGTTGCCTACAGTGGGTTTGAAAATTGCATCCTCTGGGGCTTATTCTAGGTCTCAGATCAGGAATACATATTTAATATAATGATTCTGTGAGACAGAAGAATGTCCAGCTTGGAGGGATTTTAGCCCATCTAGCCCAGGGCTGCTCTAACCTCGTTGCCCCTGAGAATCACCCCAGAGTGTTGAAAATCTGATGCCCGGGGGCCACAGCTCAGACCACACAAATCTAGAACCTCCTGGGGGAGGAACAGCAGATGGCATTTTTTTTTTTTTTAAGTCGCAGATGAGCACCAGCAGAGGCATGCGGCCCAGCCCGTTCGCTCTCGGAAGAGGACACCGAGATGTGACCACCACGCACCTGGGCCTCCTCACTACGAGGCCAGTTTTCTTTTCACTGTCACTGCGTCAGCAGACGCTGTCCCCTTCTCAGTGCGTCCCGTCAGGAGGTTTGTGGTGCTGGCATGACCCAGCTGGGATCACCTGCTCGTGGGGCTGTTCGTCTGGTTTCTCTATCGTAAAATTACCGTTTCTTCTTTCATAGCTCATGTGCAATTAGTGGCAAGTATCTGGGGGCCATGTAAATAGCTCACTCCTCATCAGATCATCCATTGATTTTGTAACTCCATCGTTCCTTTAGTGGGAGTTGGCATTCTTATTGTAAGTAAGAGCTTCCCCGTATGCCCAGTCGACGCGTGCTGGTGCGCACTGGTGGGTTCTTACTCGTCATCTTTATTTTGACACTCGGGTTTTCCATATTAGCCAGAGGGAGCCCCTTCACGTGGGCTCCCGGGTCCTTCCGCTGACTTCCCATGATTCTTTGAGGATGTCTTCCTTTCTGGTGCAAAAGCGTGTCCCAGGATTGTCCCTTCCCCACCTCCCTTCCGTCAGCCATTTCTCCACAAAGAGCCCCTGTTGCTTCCAGAGGACACTAGGACCCAAAATCTGGGCACTAGGGGTGCTCATGGCTTCTGGGCTGTCAGCAGCCAGAACTACACGTACAGTTGTGTGTGTTTGAGTACACGTGCATGTAAGTGCATGTGTGTATAAACATGTAACTGTGTTTATGTATCTATTTCTACTTATTAAAACCAAGCTTTTACTGACACCTCGGATCTGATCCAGCACCACAGAGCACATCCTGACCCCCTTCGCTGATTTCTCTTCCTCCGTCTGAGCGCCCGAGGTCAGCGTTCCTCAGGCCCCTGTCCTGGGCCTGCCCTCTTCTCCCTGTGTTTCTCCCAGAACGTCTTGTCCTCTTCTGTGCCCCAGTCACCAGCAGGCAGGACCCCCAAAGCCTCCCCAGCCCTCACTTCTGTATTTCCATCTGTCTGTACAGTCTTTACGAACCCATCTTGCATCTTGCTCGTGATGTCCCGACTGTGTTGGCCAGTTCCTCCCCTGGGCTGTCTCACAAGCCCCTCAAACCCAACACAGCCAAAAGAGACCCCACCAGCTTACCCCGCCCCTCTCCCCTGGTCCCGAGGCCCCCTGTTCTCCTGATGGCCAAGCCGGAACCTCAGGGTTGCCCTGTTCTCCCCCTCCCCCCATCACTGCTGCAGCCAGTTGCCAAGTCTCTTGTTCCTGCGTCTGAATACCCCTCGATCTGTCCCCGCTTCTCTGTTCTTAGTGTCACAGTCCTAGACACCACACTGGCCCCCGATTTCCTGGCAGAACGTCCTCCCTCATAGCCCTGCTTCCAGCCTCACTCCCTCTAATCCAGGCTCCTCTCCATAGCCAAGAAGACATTCCTAAAATATAAACACGGCCATGCCTGTCTCCAGCTCAAAAACCCTTCAGTGGCTCCGCAGGGACCTCACAGTGACATGCAGCCACTTAAAATGGCAGTGAGGCCTCCTTCTGAGCTGGTCACTGACTGCCCCTCCGCTCTTCTGTCCAACTGTAAAAAGAGCGAGATACAGTGGTAGCTACCAACATGGGAACTCGGACAGTTATTGAAAAGCTAGCTCTGCTATGGTACTGTTTTTATGCAAAGACAGACACGTACAAAACAATCTGTATTTCTTCTGCATCTGCAAACAGGCTGGGGGTACCCAGGGGCTGCGCAGAGCCCACATCCAGGGCTAGCCCTGGGGAGGGTCTGGGATCAGGGCCCTGGACTCCAGGGGCGCTTCAACGTAGCTATACTTTTGGAACTGTTTAGAAAATGTATTCATTTGGGGCGCCTGGGTGGTGCGTGCAGTTGGTTAAGCGTCTGATTCTTGGTTTCGGGTCAGGTTGTGATCTCAGGGTTGTGAGTTCGAGCCTTGCATGGGGCCCCACACGGAGCATGGAGCCTGCTTCATATTCTCTCTCTCTCTCTCTCTCTCTCTCTCTCTTTCTCTCCCTCTTTTCCTCCCTCCCTCCCTCTCTCTGCCCCTTCCCTCTGCCACTTGCTCACATGCAAGTGCGCTCTCTCGGGGAAAATATATTCCTTTATTGAGGGAGTGACAAAACACAACTTAAAAAAATACCGGTCTTCCTCATCTCCCTGTGGGGTTACATCCCAGTAAACCCGTCACAGGTTGGTAACGCACTTACTCTGCCTGCCCTACAGGCATCATAGCTGAGCTGAGCTTACCTTAGACGTGCTCAGGACACTTACAGTGGCCTACAGTTGGGAAAAATAGTCTAAAAAACCTATTGTCTGCGGCTTAAGTGTTGGTGTCTCTTGTAACGTGTTGAAAACTATACCAAAAGTGACAGGATGGCCGTACAGGGACAGCGTGGCCATTGGCTCCTCGTCACCTGGCTGCCTGGGACTTGCCGCCACCCTGCACCGTGACACATGATCGTTTTGCGCATCGCTAGCTCAGGACAGGACCAAAGTTCAAAATTTGAAGTATGGCTCCCACTGAATGCGTGTCACTTTAGCACCATCACAAAGTTGAAAACTCAGAACTGTCTTAGGTGGGTCCTGCCTGGTACGAGTGGATCCTGAGAAGATGAGGAGGCGGCGTGCGTTCCTCCCACGTGGCTGAGCCCTGCCAGCAGGTGGCCGCCCCTGACCTTCGGGCCCTCAGCCGGTAGAGGCCTGTCCCACATCCACACGTCATCCACACTTCCCATCTGGACGCCTCCGTCCAGAACTCGCTGTGGGCTGACTGCTCGTTCGGACCGTGCCTGTGTTCTGGAGGAGCGTGGCCGCTCCGGGCTCGGCAGACCTGCGCTGGCCCTCCGTCTGCTGCTTCCTCTGCCTTTACGAAGCCCCTTTGATTATGCTCGGGCTCACTTAGGAGCTTCTCTGCTCCACTGCGGACGTTTACCCTGTAGTTCCTCAGCAACCGAGGAGCCTTTTTGCTCACGTGGAAAAGTGTCACTTCGTCGGATTTTGTCTTTACCTTGAGCAAAGTGCAGGCGGTCTCTGCCCCAAGCCACTGAACACTCATGAAATTTTAAAAAGCGTTTCTGGGGGCACCTGGGTGGCTTAGTCGGTTGAGCGTCAGACTCCTGGGTTCAGCCCAGGTCATGATCTCATGGTTCTTGGGTTGGAGGCCCCCATCAGGTTCTGTGCTGGCAGTGCAGAGCCTGCTTGGGATTCATTCTCTCTCTCTCCCTCCCTCCCTTGGTCCCTCCCTCCCTCTCTCCCTGCTCCTCCCTCACTCTCTCTCTCTGTTTCTCTCAAAATACATAAATAAACTTAAAAAGTTAAACATTTCTGCAGCAGAGGGTTGAGGATGCTCTTGGTCACGGGCCTTGAGTTTCTGTGGCCGTGGACTGTGTGGCCACCGTGCGTGGCCTAGCCTTTCTGGACTCCTGTCCTCTCAGTTCCCTCTGCTCAGACCCCAGCTCCTGGGGCCCCAAGGTGCAGCTCTGGAAGGGGAGGGGTGCTGGAGGGCTCTCGGTTCCCTCCCAGGGATGTGAAAAGATGAAGTGGGCCAGTATCTAAAGTGATACTGGCAGGTGTTCTGTGGGGGAGATGGGGAGGCTGAGGAATGAAAGGAGGCTTCCTAATTGCCCCCACTCAGTAGAACCTCAGAGAATATTCATTTGTCAGGTGAAGCCACCTTTATGTTGAAGAATATGGTATTTCTGAGGGATCTGGCAAATTAACCTCCTGGTACCCAGGGACAGCTTTCTTTGCTTTGCTTTCAGGGCTTTTTCCTGGGGGACCTTAAGCAGCCTGGGCCCAGCTTGGGCCTTGCTCCTACTTGAGCTTGACCTGTAACACCAGAGATGGCAGACATCAGGAAGAGCCATGGTCAAGGGGTAGGTGGCTCTGCTTCCACGCCTCCAGAAGCCTCTGGGTTGGGACTCACAGCCCGCGGGTTACAGAACTTAATGTAGCCGCACTTAACGTTTTGATGTAAAAGCAGATCAAAAATCCAAAAGGGGGGGCACCCTCCCCACCGCAGTGGCGATGATGGTCATAATGACCATTATTGAGCAGGTGCTTTGAGGCTTTTTTTTTATCTCCTTTAAACTTCACAGCAATCCAGGGATGATTCTTTCCTTCTACAGCTGAGGAAAGAGAGGCACATAGAGATTAAACCCATGTCCTGAGTCACAGGAGCACCCAGCCTGAATCACACCTCTGCAAAAGCAGGGGGCTGCGTGGTATCCGCGAATCCGTGGTAACTGCTGTGTGCTCAGTGCCTGCTACAGGTGGGGCCTCTCTCCCCTGCAGGGTTGTCCCGAGAGCAGTGCTGCGGGGGGGGGGGGGGGGGGGGGGGGGGGGGGGGGGGGGGGGGGGGGGGGGGGGGAGCTCTCTGACAGGTGCAAGTCCGACTTGGGCCCATTGGCTTGCCCAAGGTCCCACGGCCAGCACGTGGCTGAGCCCAGCTCAGGGCTCACACATCCGACTCTGGCGCGCCCTCCCTCCTCCCTCAGGAGGTCACTGTGGCCGATACGTCAATTCTTTCGGCTTACGAATAACTGGCGAAACAAATTGGGGATCCAGAACGACGTGGTTGGCCTTGTGTGGACTCAGTTGGAATGTCACTGAGCAGAGTCCTGGAGGCATCTACAGATAGCTTCCAAGGAATATCCCCAAAGTGAAATCACCAAGGAAGCAAACAGGCTTGGTGTTTCGGTTTGCAAATGAGCTTTGAGGACCGGCCTTGATCTTGAGGGGTTGCTATATTTCCTGTGACAGATTGTGAAGGACTCTCAAAGCCACGGGAAAGGAGAGAAGAAAGGGTCAAGTTGCTGATTACTTACAAGCAGGTGCCCGGGGTCAAAGGCCTCACACCATTCCGGCTGTACTTCATTCTGAAAATGACACCTGTCAATCAGCCACATCATTCACCGTTGTCTGTGCGAGTACTTCTGAGCTATTGTGACCCTAGGTCACATAACACGGTCTTACCTATAAGGAGACGATACTTGAGATGCTGGGAATGGAGTCCCTTCCTTTTAATATTACATGTTTTGCCACATGATTTCACGACTGTCACGCACGTTGAAATTAATACATGCATTGATTGGAGCACTTCCTCCATGATGTGCTCATGTCCATGACGGAAGGGGTGGGGTGGGCAGCCCTGAGCAGCTGTGGGTACCCCGAGGCAGTGGGGTGGCGTGGGTCTGCAGCCCTTGGGAACTGGTCAGCGGTGGGTTTGCGTAGAGCCCGCCGAAGTCCGATGGTGTGTGCTTGGAGGAGAGATTCAAGGCATGGCTCTGAGGGAGAGATAGTCGCCGTGCGAAGGGGAAGGTCTGGGAACTTGAACCCCGTCCCATCCGTACTCCGAGTTCCTACAGAGCCCTAGCAAGGCTGTTTGTGCAGAGCGGGAGTCCGAGTCTGCGTCCGAACAAATACAGCATACGTATTGGACTACTCCCCCCAGGAATCGCAGAGTCAGGCATTTGGGTCAGTTGGGGAAAATAAATCCCCTCCTTCCCCTTCTTTAAAATAGGGGGTGGTATTAATACAGTAGCAGATTAGAGCTTTATTTGTTTAAACCTTGCAGATTCTGTAAGCATTCAGCATCCCCTTGACTTGTAGTGCTTGATTGTAAAAAGAACAGTTGAATGAGCTCATTGTTTCCTGGGTTTTTTTCTTTAATGTATTTTACAAACACTCCGGTGACAGGCCTGACACGCTGATTTCTATGTACTCGCACTTCAGTCTGGGATTACAGCATTAATAACAGAGTTCCGTGCATCGTGCCATTTTTAAGCATGATCGTTATGATAAAGGGCATATACTTAATTACAGGCCTGCTTAATTACAGCTCTGTTGAAGCTCGTTTGTTTAGGAGAATGCTAATTGCACTACGGAGCCCGCGGCACAGCCTGGCTTTCATGTGCTGTACGCTGCTCCGTGCCGTGGATCAGCATTTTGTTAAAACTGCCACCAAAAATAAAATTTAAAAAAAAAAAAGAGGAAGCAGGAGAAGAAAACACTGTCCCAGCACTAAAAGGAAGCCTGCCTGGTGCGTGGCCTTAGGTCCGGGCGGAAACCGCCGTCTGCGGGCCGGGGGCCCCCCATCTCTTGTGACTGCGGTGCCTGTCACCCTCACACAGCCTCCTGAGGCCTGTGTCTTTCCCCCCATCTCACAGACAGGGTAGCCGAGGCTCAGAGTGGTGGGGCTGCCCCCACACGTCTGCACCTGCTGGGTTGGAGGAGAGGCCCAGGCTGTTGGCCCTCCAGGCCCGCCCCCCCCACCCCCCCCCCCCCCCCCCCCCCCCCCCCCCGCCCCACAGGCACCGTCCGCTGGACTGTGCTCGACTCCAGGCTCCTGCCTGCCCTGAGCCTTGGATTCCTTTTTTTTTCTTTTTTCTTTTTAATTGTTTATTTTTAAGAGAGAGGTGGGGAGGAGACAGGATCCGGAGCACACATCCGTGCAGGGCCCGATGCAGGGCTCGAACTCGTGAACCTCAAGATCGTGGCCTGAGCCCACGTCAGATGCTCAGCCGACTGAGCCGCCAGGCCCTCCGCGGCTTCCTTGAGTACAACTTGTAAGCGATCCCGTTGCTACGGGTTCACCAACTAGTGTGCAGCCAGCAGGTGTGCGGTTTCTGTCCTCTGGCCTCGTTTGTAGAGCTGGGCCTGGGGAGCAGTTCTGTTGCCTCTAAGGTTTGGCGGTGGGTGGGGGAGGGGGCTTCATCATGTCCCCGAGCCGAGGGGACTGCCGTGTGCCCCAGGAATGCCCCCTTTGGTGCCAGCAAGGAAAGGACAGGCGCTGTCCCTGCTTCTGGGTTGTGACCATGGACCAGCCAGGCGGTGTCAGTGTGAGACCCACACACATAGACCCCAGCTGCCTGGGAGGGCAGCCAGGGAGATGAAGATATTCCCCGACCGGAATGGAGTGAGAGCAGGGACCCCTCGCTCACAGCTCCCCCTCCAGCTGCCCCACGCGGGTCTCTCGGAGTAGATTCAGCAATAGGCTGAACGAGTGTCACAGTCTCTGAGCGCTAAAGAAAAGTGAAGACAAAACACTGGCTTCAGCGAGGGGAGAAAGGAAGGAAGTTAACGCGGCTCCCCCATGAGAAGCCAGGATGGAGATGATTTATGAACACTCTTTCGGAACACATGAAAAATGTGTGCCATTGATTTTAAGAATTATGTTTGGCAAATCTCTAGATATTTTAAAATATGGAATGGCTGCCCAGATAAAGAGTAGAAATGGATGTTATGGAATTAGAAGGGGATTCAGCAGTCCCACGGATCAGCTTTCTACCCAACACACGAAGTCCCTCCCTTGCCCCCCAGCACCGGCCTCTGCCTGGACCCTGGTCACCAGCTCTGCTGTTTCTTCCTTCCATCCACACCCCGCCCCTCTAGCCCTCGCCCTGCGGCAGCTCTGAAAATATGTGCAGACATTTGATTACAACCACCTTCATCTTCTGTGGACCAGGAGCCCCATCTTTCTGCACTTCCCCTGTGCTGGCACAGCGCTGGGTTCTAGATGGCGAACAACAGTGGACAGGATGATGCCTTCCTGGAGCATCAGGCCTGGTGGTTTCCTTCCCTCTCCTCATGTGGTCTGACTTCAGGGCCCTCACCATCCTGGGACGCCTTGTAGGCCACCTGGGAGGGCCCTCTGAGAGATGGGTCCTCACACTGAACTCACACTCAAGCCCAGAGCAGACCAAGATGGCGGCTCCCTCACCCGGCGCCAGGACGGTCACAGCGTAACCATGGCACCCCTCCCGCCTAGTTAAATATCAGATCACATCACTGACTTGTTCAGCCACAAACAAGTCTCTTTTCATATCTTCTGTTGTTATTCCACATCTTTCATCCCATCTAATCGAGTCGGTTTTTTAGACCTAAAGTACAGGACTTACTAGCATTTAGTGAATTCCATTGTTAAATTTACCCCAGGATCCCAATTTTTTGAGATCTTTATTGGATTTCTCTCTGTTATCCAGTTTATAGACTGTTCTCCCAGACCTCCCCATCAGCCACAACCTAGGTAAGCCCACTATGCATGTCTTCACTGAACTAATTGATAACTCCCTGGGTACCCTCCAGAGAGGTCAGTTGAGGTCAACATCAGTCTATTAATCAGCTTCTTGAGCATCTAGTCCAGGTAGCTATGGATTCTCCTCCCCTTAACATTGTCTGGCCATATTATCTGTCTTGTCCACACAGGTAACGTGAGAAATTTTGCCAAATACTTTGCTAAAGCCCACATTCTTCTAGTCTACTCTAATCTTTGATATACTAGATTTTTTAAATAAATGCGATTTGGCTGGCAGACTGTTTAGCAAAGTTTTACTGGCTCCCCTTTTAAGGGGCTCCTGGGGAGGCCATCCTGTTCTTCTCACCAGTTCCATCCAGGAGCCTCAGGCCATAGGATCCTATCAATTTGCTTTCTTTTTCCTCCAAGCCTGTTAAGGTCTGTTTTCTAGAACATGAGAGGCATCCGGCTGTGCCCGTCTTTCTGTCATGAACTCTAAAGTGGAAATTTATTCCAAAGTTCCCATCTCTCTCCCTTCACCAGGCAGCTCCCTGTGGTGGTCGGACTGGGTCTAAGTGGTCCTTTCCACCATCTCCTCTGCTGCCTCTTCTCACACAGTCTTGGGGTGCTTCTTCCCTTTCTTCTCTCCATAAGGGCTGCCTTCAGTGTGGCCCCATAAAGATGTCGCTTTCCGTCTTCTGCCTTCAGCCTCCTCAAGAAATGGGCTCTGTGAAGACATTGCCTTTGAGTCTAATTGAGGAACAGAAGCTGTGCCTTCATCAAACACCTTGATATTCACGTGGGGGCCTGGCCGTTGGCCCCAACAAATCCCCCCATTCTCCAGGTCTGGGAGTAAGGTCTTCACCTGGGGAAGGGCTGGTGGGGGAAGGGCCTAAGGGTGAACAGGAGGCTCCTCTGAAAGAAACTCCCCTCCGGGCAGCTCAGAGACCTACCCACCTTCTCTAGTCCGTCTCAGATGCCAAGACAGGGCCTTTTGGAAATGCCATGTGTGTGCACGTGTGTGCGAGTGTACCTGCCCTTCCCTCCGTCATCCTAAACCGCAAGGCAGGAACACGACATTCCGGGGGGCCAGGCCAACATGGTCCAGAAAGCCAGTCTTCTCTTTCTTGATCTTTCTTTTCAAAGACATGACCATCTGTTGGAAGGAGAGATAAGAACACACTCCTGGGGGGAGTCGAGGGAAAGTGCTGAGTGCTTGGGGGGTAACTCTGGGGGGGCATGCTTTGGAACAAGGGACAGGTGGTGGCTGCTCAACATCGTGAATGGACCAGATGCCGCTGATTGTTACCTCTAAAATGATTAATTTTATATTATGTGAATTTCGCCTCAACGAAATTTACTGAATTTTTACTAATGTGCTAAAATTTTTTTAAAACCCCAAATACTCTTCCTCCCTGCTTAAATCTTCCTAGTTCCTAGAGGTGATCTCCGGACTTTTCCAGAAACTCGTAGCTTTCATCCCCTCCAGCCAGCAGGGTGGATGGAAGTCAGCAGCTCACGAAACCCCCAGGGGCTTAGGTAGGTGCCCTGGGCCGGAGCCCCTACCCACGGGGCTGCACTGTGGGACCAACCACCCAGCCCCTCTGGTCCTGCCCTGTGCTAGAGATGCGGGGATGCAGAGGGGACTCACACGTGGACTGCCAGAAGAGGAGATGTGGCCCTGGCCAGGTCCCCCCTGGAGGAGGGGGAGCGCCTCTGGGAAGGCTTGCCTCGTGGGGGATGCTCAGAAAGGCGGCCAGGGGCCGACATGAGAGAGGGGAGGGGAGAGGGCATTCTGTGATGGGCTCGCGGGCCCTTACATGCCAGTGAGGACCCTCACCTTGGGAATCCTCCCATTTGGGGAGCCGATGCAGCTTCCAGCTTGGGACCTCCCTGCCTCGACCCTGCTCCCGCTGCTCCCCAGGCCTCTTGTTTCCGGGGGTGATCAAGCCATTGCAGGTCACCCCGTCTCCTCTTCAGAATGCACAGACCTTAAGATGGCAGGCACTGTCATCAGTGAGGGGGAGTCTTCACCTGCTCCCCCGCCCCCCACATGCTAATATGGTCTTTAGAACAGAAAGCCCAGGGAGTGCACTATCAGGGCTTCTCGGCCTGGGGATGTGTGCTGCAGGCGGGCTCGCCGTGACCACTAACCAGACGGACCAGTGTGCTTCTGCAGGGGGCGTGGAGGGCGAGCAGAGGGCGCACAGCCGTGGGCCCTGCTGCCTAACAGGTGGAAAGAAATGGAAACCGGTGTGTGCGTGCAGATGTGTGTACAGAAAGCAGTGTGACGTGGCCCTGGTGGGGGACAGCAGAGGGCTTGGGGAATTTAAAGGAGAGGCAAAGTAGACTGTGGCTTTCACCTTGACTTGGGATGGCCAGTGAGCAGGGAGGCCTGGGAAGGAGCGGGTCTGACTGAACTTTCTCGCACACGCCCACTCCCTGGCCCAAGTCTGATCAGGAGGAGCTGCGGCAGGGCGGGGGCAGGGGCGGGGCATCGGAGACTTAGGGAGAGCATGATAATGGTCATCAAAACCTTGATGATGAAAGGTCCTGGTCTGGAAGAGGCAGACGTGTTCTCAAAAATTCCATTGGTACCTAATGGAAGGGCCAGAGGACTTGAGTCACTGCTTGCTACCCCTGTGCAACAGGACCCAGTCTGTGACAAGATGGCAAGTGCCCACCCATCTCCATGGCACTGGGAAGGCAGCAGAGCGCTAGGGGTCAGAGGTCAGAGAGCCGTGGGGGGTGAACCTTGGCTCACAGCCGGAGTTGGGAAGATGGTGGCAATTGCTGGGTGAGGATCATGGCGCCTTCTTGGATCTTGGGTGGGACCCCGTCCTGTCCCCTCTCTAGAAAGCACATGGCCTTTCAAGGGTCATCTGTCCACAGATGGATTTTCCCAACTGTACATGAGCATGCGTGCATCTGTGCCCCGATGTCACCTGTCACGTCTGAATGTGTGACGTACTGTGGAAGATTACTGTGGGCTTCTTCCCGTCACCCCTTTCCAGGGAAGTGTCACACTGTTCCTGGCCCTTAGCCAGAGCTCCTCCAAGCAGCCCCGGCATGCAGGGCCCACAGTGGGAGAAGGCCCCCCCAACCCCGAACCATGGATGTCTCTGTCTGGGGTGGGGGAGGGGGGACCAGGGGGCAGGCCTTGGACAGCAGCCTTAGAAAGAAAGGAGGCTCCTGGAGGAGGTGTGGCAGCTGGGCCAGCTGTGCTGTCTCCTTTCTCCGACTTCCCAGAGAAGGCTTCGTTCTTTTCTTCCTGAAATAAACTCCGCACGTAGCGTAGACTGAGCCGTGCGGCTCCTCGTGCTGCTCAGACCTTGCCGACTTTGTCCCAGACTTCCCCATTTTCTTCCTGCTTTTCTCTCTGCCTCTGTGACTCTTCTCCCTTAGAACTGAGAGAAATTGCCCCCTGTGTGCCAGGGAACCCCGTGTAGACCCAGGGAACGCACTCCCCGCACCTTCTCCATGTCCTCAGCCACAGGACCTTTGCAGGCAGGGCCGTGGGAAGGGAACCGCACCACAGACCCCGGTGTGTTCCATTTGCGGGGGACCCCTTCCCGTTCTGTCCCAAGAAGGCAAGCAGACTGGCGCCTCAGGTCCCCGAGAAGCCCAGACCCAGGGCACGGAGCTGAACCACGGTGGCCGCGCCGCACACCCCCCCCCTCCTGGCGGGCCCACCACCCTCCTCTTAAATGTAACTTAAGCTCCCCGAAACCCACAGGCAGGATTCGAAGCTAGTCTTTCTGACTCCAAAGTCACTCTTTTCCTCCAACCTAGACCTTTCCCGTGGGCCCGGCAGCCTGGGGTGTGGGGTCACTCTCAGCTGAGAGAATGTCCCACAAATGCACCCGCTGCCACCTCTGTCCCCTCCCCGCCTGCCTGTGCCTCTGTTCCTGCCACTAGCCACCCCTGGGTGCTGCTTACAGATGGGAGGTCTGACTCCCAGGTGGCCTCTAGACCCTTCTCTGCCCCCACAGCTCTGGTCTGCACTTCCGTGTGGTGCTCTGGGGACGTGTGAGGTGTCGGCCGTCCCGCACCCGGGCGTGTGTCCTGGGCGCAGGGTGGTACCTGAGCCCGTGTCGGTCTGCACTTTGTCAGCATCTCAAGTCCCTGCGCATCACGGTGTCTGCAATGCCATTTCCTCTCTTCTTTTACAGCAATGGATGGTGTGCCTTTTATGATTTCAGAGAAGTTTTCTTGTGTTCCAGAAAGTGTAAGTATTGTGCGTGACCGCCCTTCCGCCCCCAGCCCGCGCTCCCTCTGCTTATCAGGCAGGCCCTTCCTCGCGGGCCTCACACCCTCGCCCTCCCTCACGTTGTCCCAGCTTCCTCTCTGGGCCCCTTCAACTAACGCTGCACACAGCAGGTGCTCAAGGAGTGAGGGGAGAGCAGGCCTGAGAGCGGGGAGAGAGCAAGACAGACTAGCGGACAAACCCAGATTTGACCGTGACAGCCTTTCCCCCCCCCAAAATGTGACCATAAATTGGGCTAGTTGTGAATGTTCTTGGTTTCCAAGTTCAACGTCACAAATTTTTTAAAATGTTTATTTTTGAGAGAAGGGGGGACAGAGGGTCCGAAGGTCAGGATAGCACAGAGCCCGATGTGGGACTTAAACTCACGAACCGTGAGATCTTGACCCGAGCTGAAGTCAGATGCTTAACCGACTGAGCCGCCCACGTGCCCCCTAGTTCAGCTTCTTAATTTTTGTTCTCTTTTATTTAACCATGACGACATCTTGCAGAAAGACGGCTGGCTAGTCTTTTCATCGTCGTTGCCGGATTCTGTGACAACCACACTCTCCGCTCTGAATTGGAGGGAGGCCTCCGAGTGGCAGTGTGGGCGGGCCAGTGTGTGTGCCCGCAGCTGTGGGGTCCCACTCGCTGAGGGCCCTCAGGGACCCCATGATCCGTGCCAACCGGCCGGGGCCCCTGAGCTATCACTGATGACAGGGGACCTGAGGGGGCTGGCTGGGCTTGCAGGCGATCCCAGGCTGTGGGAGGAGCCCACCCCACCTGGCACTCCCAGGACCCTGTCCGATGGTGCCCCCCCCTACCTCGGTGCAGAGCCCCTCCCCCAACTGTACGGTCTGGTCCTGGTCCATGCAGGCTCGATAGACTTGTTTCGGGGTTTTAAATCCTTTTTGCAGAAGTTTGCTTTGAGTCGCTAATAAGTGCGAGGGCCCCAGTTTGGGCACCAGCTAAAAAATCCTCCAGTGTATTTCTTGGATCCAGCTTAAAACCACCCGGCTTGCGATTTGACCTGCTCTGTCGTTTCCATTTTCATGAAATATAATAGGCCTCCTCTGAACCCTTCTGGTAAGCAGCTTAATCTTGAAAAATGCTCGTGACGTGACATGCGGAGCATGAGTAACTTCAGCCGACGCCACTTGGCCGCGTTGCCATGGCGATGCTGGCGCCTCTCCCGCCCGCTCCCTCCGAGGGGCTGTTCTGTCCTGCGCACCAGCTCCAGTCGGGAAAGTTTAGTGGGGCAGTTTGAGCCCGATGATTGCAACAGCTGGACTCTGCTGGATGGCGGGCAAGCAGCCCCGCTCTGGCCCCCCGGGCTGGCGGCGGGAGACGGCCAGGCTGTTCCGTGGCTTCCGGCAGTGCGGCCCCGGGAGCCGTGCTGAACTCGGTGGCCCTGTCCCAAGATCACCCTCCCAAGCTCGCAGCCGCCTGGCGCTGCCGACTCAGCAAGTCCCCGAGGCCTGGTGGCCTGGGCCGGCCGCTGCTGCGCACCTCCTGTGCTCCTCTCTTTTAACCGGCTCTCCCCACCCCTGGCGCCCAGCCAGGAGGACCCCTCCACGCTGCTCCGAGCAGGAGAGGAAGCGCCACTGCTGGGCCGTGGTCCCGAACCCCGACGGCCTGGGGTTTTGTCTGAGACTCCCGTTTCACTTGCTGGTCGCCGGCCCCTCGGGAATACAGAATGCCAGTGTGCCCAGAGGGGGCTCAGAGCAGGGGCCCCAGAGACCTGACCCCCTGTCATGTGCATTCAGCCCAGGCCTCCACCTGACTCTTGTCACCACGTGCATTTGATTTTTCATGCCGTCTGTTGAAAAGCCAGTGTCTTCAGAAAAAGCTCCCATCTTCGTGAACTTCTAGAAACATCCATAAAATGCAGCGTTCCCAGTTTTCACCACCGATTTCTCAGATGAGAATTGATGGGCAGGTGCCTCATTCCCTTTCCATTTCCAGAGACCTAGAACTGCCTGCAGCTCCTTCCCTGGATGGCAAGGAGTCCCGGACAAGAAAGGGACTGTCCTACCTCCTAGGAATTCCTCAGCCCCATCCCACTGTATAGATGGAGCTCCTCTGGCCCCCCCAGCTGCGGAAGGAGCAAACGGGCAGGGAGAAACGAGGCAGAAGTTACCAGTGCCAGTCACTGTCTTTCAGGAGGGCTGTGACCTTCCTGAGCACTGCTAGCAGCTCACCAGGCAGGGGTCCCCAACAGCAGGGGCCAGCCCTGTTGTCGGCCAGGTTTTCTAGAATGTGTGCTCCTGTTGCTCGTCCCCGTACCCCGTGACCACTAAAGTCCTGGTGGGGAAACGCCAGAGCGCGGAGGGGGGTTTGAGGTGTCACCGTCGTCGTGCATAAAAGTGAATGTGAAACAGCATTTTCCAGCCATTTAAAAGGGTGACTTGATCTGTGTTTGCAGATGCAGCCCTTTGATCTCTTGGGAATCACCATCAAATCTCTGGCAGAAATTGAAAAAGAGGTAAGCAAGCTCCCCAGTGTAGGGGCAGGTGGGACCTGGGTCTGCGGTCCCAGGATGGGGGGGGTGGTTTCTAGGTGTGGGCGCGGCGGGGCGGGGGGGCCTCTGCGAGGAAAACACTGCCGTGCCACTCAAATTTATTCCTTAGGGGAAAATATTCGCTTTTAATATGTTTATTGCTTCAAGTCAAATATGACCGCCACCTCCTTGTGGTCCCTAAGCCGGAAGGTTTTACGTGACAGATAAAACAGTTCTGCTGCAGTGTTTTCAAACACCCCCATTTCAAAAGGTGGAGGTTGGGGTGGAGGCCCGGAGTCTCCTTTGTCTCTCCCCCTCCTGCCCATTGGGGGAACACCCGCGGAGTCTCCTCCGGGCTCAGAGCAAGGATCAGGACGCGTTCCGTCGTGCCCGATAAGCCAGGCCCCGTTCGGCAGCCCAGTTCCACGTGGTGTGGATGTTTTCCTAACAAAAAAGAAAGAAATCCAAGACCCCAGCACATGTGACACTCTGAGGAAAGAGAGGGGTCTGACTCGCCGGTCTGAGAGAGAGAGAGAGAACCCCGGAGCGTGTGCGTACGCCCTGGAGTGTGTGCATGTGTGGCGTGTGTGTGCGTGTGCGTGCGTGTGCGTGCATGCCGTCTCTTACGTGTAGACGGTTGTTAGGCAGAGTCACATGCTTGCACCCGGCTCTCCTCTGAGAGGAACACTTGTCTCCAAGATGGAAATGGTAGAACCATTTCAATATTCTGAGTTCCTTGGGGTTTTCTCTGGATGCCCAGCTAGCAGATGCAGGTTGCATTATTGAAAGATGGCTGAAATCAAGGAAAATTGAATCAATGTAGTACAACAAATTTCTAAAGCTGTCATGGCAAAACAAGACAAAAAAGTCCCCCTTTGTCTTTGATTTCCGGTAAATCATAGAAACCGACCTGATTGTCATCTCTAGATTGGGGGAGGGGCAGGTGTTGGGCAGCAAACTTGGGGAAAAGAGTGGCTGCCGCCACACGGGATACATACACATGGGGGTCCATGCACACCCTTCTCAGAAGCAAGGCACCTAGATGGTTCCGCCTGCCGCCTGCTCAAACTGCCTTCACCTGGGCCCCTGCGTGGGGTGGCTCCCGCGAGCCTGTGCAGAGGCCTTTCAAGGTGGCTCGCTCTGGCTGCAGGAGTAAAGCGGGGGCACGGCCTGTGTCCTTTAGCACAGACAAGGTGGCACAGACCCCTCCCCCCCGTGTGAAGCTGGGATGACAGGAGAAGGCACGTCCTGGGGGTTTCAGGAACACTTTGTGAATATATGCAGATACAAGGGCGCGGACCGCGGGTTGAGGGCTCCGAGGCAGTGCACGCCGGACCGAGGAGGCCGCCGTCTGAATGCGGTGCCGTGTTTTCTCCCGCGTCGGGCCTCCTGGGCCGCAGCCATGGCCCCGTTTATCTCAGCACCTGCTCTGTGCTCGCGTTCAGCTCAGGGCTCTACCTGCATTTCCACCGGGCCCCACCCCAGCGGACCAGGTGGGTGTCGGGGGGCAGAAACTGAGACTCTGCAGGTGAAGGGTCTTGCTGAAGCTTGAGACCCAGCGGTCATACCCCAGACCCTGCCGCTTACGACTTAAAGTCAGTGGCTCCACATCCCTTGAAGGGGCTGATGGCGACACCGGTACAAGGGAGGCCGGTCGAGCCGAGCCTGGTGGGCCTGCGCGTCACCTGGACAGGGTGAAGTAGGCGAGGCCCGTGTAAGGCTCCGTGCAGGGGGCAGAAACCACCAGAAACCTGAAATCTCATGCTGAGGATGAAAACCCAACCCAAAAGTGTGTTGTGTTAGAAGGTGTTGTCTTGATGTCAGGCGCTCTGAGCAGAGGCCGGTGGGGGAAGAAGAGTTCTGGACTTGGCCGCCCGGGGCTCGGATCTCAGCAAGGCCACTTACCGTTCTGGACCTCCAGTTTCTCCCCTGTAAATTGGGAGAGTAGTAAAAATCCTCACTCACAGAACTTACGGGGTTTGACCGAGACGCCGTGTACAGGGCTTAGCACAGTGCCGGGCATGCTGCCGCCACGGTCTCGGTCACGCTCATTATTACTGTCCCTTATGACCGTCGACAGAAGGGGGGCGAGCAGTGGAAATCCGTCCCGAGTCCGCACGGTGCACCGCTCTGCCGCTAGATAGGCTGAGAGGTGACGTCCTGGTGACCTGGTGACCGAGCTTGATTTCTTGTTTAAGTTTAGATGGACTAGAAATACTCGTCTATGTTCTGTGTTGAAGGAAATTAAAGTGGAGTTAAAATGGGGGGGAACAGGGGAGGTTGGAAATCTTAAACGGTGTAAAACCGTCACAAATACCTCCATAGTCAAGAATGCCGCAGTTTTTTCATTTAATCTGAGGATTTAGAAGTTCCTCACCGGGCCATCCGCGCGCATTTCACGGTGATTAGTATGTTGATATCACACTCTGGTGAACGGGCGGCTGCTTCGGCAACAGCAGCAGGGAATCCTCTCCAGAAACAATCATGAACTTGCTCCTTTTCGCCACTGAACTCAGCACAGCTCACGGAGTCCGAGGCCAAGGAGAGCGGCTCTCGGCTCCAGAGCTGGGCCTGCGTCGCTAGGTGTCCCTTTGGTCAGGATGATGTGGCAGCTCTCCATTCCTGGCAAGTCTGGCTGACCCTGGGGGCTGCCCGGCAGAGGACTTGGCTTTGCTCATTGTGTTATTTTGTCATACTTTTGTAAGCCAAACCCCTTCCTCACAAAAAAGCAGGAGACACCCGTTGGGTTCGGGGCAGACACTGGACCGGAGCCGCCTCCCTCTGCCCATCCTGAACACCTCCTCGATCCTTTGGGTTCGTGAGCAGCAGGGAGAGGCCAGCATCCACGCAGGCTGCTCTGTGCTGGGCATGTGGTTCCGTCCTTTGCTCTCCACAGCCTGCGTTTACAGCAGAAACCTGAGCTTGACGCTCCCAGCCGTAAAGGAAGTTCAAGTGCAGTCCCTGACAGCAACACATCGTCCAGTCTGTCCAGAACCGGGGCGGGTCTGCTTTCCTGCCAACTTTAATTTTACATACCCTGCTCTGCCTGGGGGGGTGTTTCTGGGTGTAAGCCTGTGCCCTGTCGCCATCATTTGGCCACAGGGATAGTTCACTCCATGAAGGAACCCCTCACCCTGTCAGCCTTGAGCTGGGTGGTTAGGCACCGAAGGGACCACCCCACAGCAGGGGCCCGCAGTGTAGCCTGGCTTGCACACCTGAGAATCGCCCCAGTGAGAGATGGAGAGAGACCAGGTGTCACCCCAGTTGTGAGTGGGCACTGCACTGCCCCCACCCATCAGGCCAGCTTCAGGGAGAGTGTGACACTGGGCACTGCCAACAGGAAGACGGATGAGGCCCACCTGGCAGTGCAGCTAGCAGTGTGGACCACCCGCTGCCTTGGTGGGCAAATAGATACCAGGTGTTTGCAGGGATGTATGTGGACTGTGTAGACGGTGGAGGCAACATGGCAGGTGGAGAGGACAGTTTCCGAGTGTGGGTACCTGGGGTACATGCCAGATCTTCCTTGTAGACAGGACTCTGGCCAAGTCCCCTGGCTTCTCCTCCTCAGGCCTGATGACCCCCCCACCCCCCCACCCCCCCACCGGAGCCCTGGTCCCAACAGCTGCTGCTCCCGCATCCATAGCAACTTGCCCAACAGCCGTAGTGTATGCAGCACTTGGTTAAGTTTCCTGAAAGACCCCCAAGGATGGTCATGTTTAAGGTCGTGATTAAAATCTGTGTAGACGCCATCGAGCAGCTCGGGGGGGAGGGGGATTTCTTCACAAACACGAAACCTTGCACGACTCAGAGCCACTCTCAGCTGTGGGTGTTGACCGTGGACGAGGCTGTGGTTCCTAAAGAAATTCTCCTGGTGCCCCATGGTGACACCAGCCTCCTTCCTGCCCAGCCTGTCATCCATCAGGCATATTCGCTGCCGTCCACCTCCGTCCCCGGCTCGGACCAGGGCCTCTGCCATGTAAGTTAGTCCGAGGCATGAGAAAGTGAGTGTTGGCTCCTCTCCCCTCAGCCATGGGAGGTGATGGCTGGGAGCGATGGGAAGGTTCTCTGGCCCGGGCCCCTCCCCTATGGGGCTCGGCAGCGGGACAGTGGTGGTGGCCCCCGGGGACCGTGACCCATCAAAACCCTTACTGTCCTGCCCGCTGCCGGGGCGAAAGGTTGTCTCTGTTCAAGAGTCAGGAAAAGTGTAATTTCGCATCCAGTCCCTGTGATGAAGCATCTTCTCTCTATGAAGATGGGCATATAAATATTCTCCGTGTCTGCCACTCTTTATGTCCCTTGTAAGCAGTTGACCCACTTCACCATCTGATGGATCCCCATCACAGCCGGGGGAAGCGCTCCAGCTCCACAGTCCAGGCAGCAGCCCCTAAAATAATCCCGGTGTCTCTGTTCCCCTTACCATTACGTCTGTCCTTCCTCCCCACCCACCGCCCCCACCTGCCCTGCGGCCCTGGCCGTCCCGTGTCGCCCCTGCAGTCCTCATCTCCAGGAGCGATGGCCAAGAGACAGCGGCCTCGGTTGTGGATTTCACGCCGCATGCATAACAGCCTGCAAGCCTTTTAAAACTAGGAGCAAGCAGTCCCCTTGATGAAGTGGCCCCAGCCCCCGCCCACCTCCCACAGGAAGCCCGAGGCTCGCCCTCCCTCCAGTGGGCGCCACGCTGAGAATTCAGCACACGGCGAGGGAAGCTTTATCAGCCCCCGTGCTTCCTTGTAGGGCACACAGCCTCCATTTTCACCCGACTTTAGAGCTGAAAGACACGGGAGAGTCTAATTAGTAAAGGGACGATCTAATATTAATCACTCCCTTAAAATTGACAAGGGAGGCAGTTCATTTAACCACTTAATTGCTACAGGTTTTTATGGGCTGCTGTTTGCAGACGTATTTAATGAAGAAGTTATAAATCTAAGGGAGCTTAAAATTTTAATTTTACACCTAAATATTTTCCTTGTTCTCTTGTTTGTAGTCAATCCTCAAGAGTGTAGTCACGTGGAATGTTCTTTAAATGAACATATTTGCTAACTGGCGTGATTTCAGTTTTTAAAACATTGGTTCCAGCAATTAGGCATTTTTCTCAGTTCCCAAATGACTAGAGAAATTCGTCTTGATTATAATTGCTCTTAGCCACGCATATCTAATTTGTGTCTTTTTAAGTGTTAATTAGTAAACAGTTTGAGCTGACATCTTTATGTGTTTGTATGTTGAAAAATGGGGCTTATTGCTTATTTAGCTTGGGGCCGATTCCACTAGCATTTACGTCACAACGTTGAGGTGAAATTAATGGAAACACACGTGGCAGCGCAAGGTAAAAAGAATTTTTGAATTCAACTTTTGGGCATCCACCTTGCACGGGCTTCTACAGACCCCTACAAATAGATGAGAGTAGGTTTGGGACCGGCATATGGAAGAAAGCAAGGCAGGAGATTTTTGTATCGGTAATGAAATGGCAGAGTCCCAATTTTATACAAGCAAAATGTTCGTGTCCCAGCACAATTGTTCATTCTTTCCACTTTTGGAAAGCTTTCATTGTGCTTATTAACGGTAAAGAATTTCGTGGAGGGAGAGGTTGCAAAATCTCTGGTCCCTTTACACCATCTAGTGGTCGGGTCTGAAACTGCAACAGGAAATCAGCCACCGTCTTTCTAGATGTCAGGTTTTCACCACCCAGAATCTTCTTATTTTTCAGGGAGGAAGCCGATATATTTTGGGAAAGAAATTTTTCCTGGTTTATTTATTAAATAAAAGTGAGTTAAATAAATAGAAGTTAGCCTGGCCTTCTCTCCTTTTTCATTATTGCACAGAGCTGCCACCCAAATTCTTACACACGGAGTTGAGATAATGCCAGCCCCAAACAAAGAAACCCAATAAATTAGCTTAATGGTTGGCCTTTCTGAAGGCTCACAAGAAGTGTTCGGCTTCTTTTGAAATATGGGAAGTAGCTCGGGGACCGTCACTTCATAGACTCCTCAGGAGTCTGACCACAAAGCTTAAGAACCAGTTTGATGCCACAGACGCAAGTAGCTCCCGCCTGCCGGTTGTAGCGAGTCTCCCGGACAGCTTATCATTTTAAGCAGCTACCCTGCCAATCAGAATCCGGTTTTTAATATTTAGAGTGCTCCCCTTGAGTTCTAAGGTTGTACGTGTTTATAAAACCATAGACCTCACAGACACCTAAAGTAAAAGGTGGACATGCACGCACACAAATTAGTCGCCTTGCACTGTGCGTAATCCTTGGTACCTGGCTTTGCACTCGGCGCAACCTTCCAGATCATTCTGCACAGACCTGCCTCGTTCTTTTTAATGACTACGTGTGGTTCCCTTTTATGATTATGCCGTAATGTATTTAAGCAGTCCACTACTGATTGACTTTTGAGTTGTTTCCAATTATTCACTCTTACGCTGACGCGGTATATTTCTTTGTACGTGTGTCTTTGCTCCCCTGGGTCTTTCTTTAGAGGAATATATATTACCATTTTGTCTTCCAGAAGGGTGTGCGCATTGAGACCTCCCTACTCCACCCCGTAGTGTATGAGGGGGGGGCCCACACACACATTCTATAACTACCAGTAGAGAACGTGAACATTCTCTGGGCATACCAGTATTTAAAGGTGAACATTCTTTCACACGGTTATTGCCTATTTGTGGTTATTTTGTGAATCTCTTCTGTTTGTGCCCCCTGCCCAGTTTTTCTGTTGGCTTAATTTTTTTACATTTGTTTTTAAGAATTCTTTATGCTCTTGGGGCACCTGGGTGGCTCAGTCAGTTGAGCATCTGATTTTTTTATTTCAGCTCAGGTCATGATCCCAGGGTTGTGGGATTAAGCCCCATGTCAGGCTCTGCGGGGAGCCTGCTTGGGAGTTTCTCGCTCTTCCTCTGCCGTTCTCCCTCTCTTTCTCTCTAAAATAAAATTTAAAGCCAAGGAATTCATGTTCTTTTTTTAAAAATATTTTTTAGTGTTTATTTTTGAAGCAGAGAGAGAGTACAAGCAGGGAAGGGACAGAAAGAGAGGGGGAGACAGAATCCGAAGCAGGCTCGAGGCTCTGAGCTGTCAGCACAGAGCCTGACACAAGGCTCAAACTCACAGAACGGGGAGATCACAACCTGAGCCAGCCAGGCGCCCCAAGAACTCATGTTCTTTTTAGCAACTTTCAGTCATATGTTCAGACACACACTTTAACTCATGGTTTTTCTTGTCAGTGATGTGTTCTGCTGCATCATAGTTTTCATTTTTTCATGGGCACTTTTGTCTTTAACGTTTTATTTCTTTTGGGTTTTGTGTCATAGTTCGGTTATAAAAATAATCAGTTCTACTCTCTTCCACTTCTTCCTATCTTAATATATTAAAATACTAAGTTCTTTTCAACTACTGAATCCATCTGAAATTTATTAGAAGAATTAGGACCAGCTTTATTTTCTCCTATAGCGTTAGCCGGTTTTCTGAACACTGATTACTTTCTTCAGTGATTTTTTTTTTTTTTTTTTTTTGAGCGAGCAAGACAGAATGAGAGCAGGGGAGAAGGGACCGGGGAAGACAGAATCTTAAGAACCTTAAGCAGGCTCTGGGCTGGCAGCCGGACGCGGGGCTCGAGCTTACAACTATGAGATCGTGACCTGAGCCAAAATCAAGAGTCAGAGTCTTAACCGACTGAGCGACCCAGGCACCCCCACTTCAGTGAAGTTTAAATGCTGTCTTTCTCATATTGTTTCACTATGTAAGTGGATCAGTGGACCTTTCTTTTCCTCTGTTCTTCTCTGTTCTTAATGTTTTTATTTCTGAGAGAGAGAGACAGCGTGAGCAGGGGAGGGTCAGAGAGAGAGAGAGGGAGACACAGAACCTGAAGCAGGCTCCAGGCTCTGAGCTGTCAGCACAGAGCCCAACGTGGGGCTCGAACCCAGGAACTGTGAGATCATGACCTGAGCCAAAGTCGGACGCTTAACCGACTGAGCCCCCCAGGCGACCCTCTCTGTTCTTTTTATATTATTGCCACACTGTTCTGAATCTTACAGCTTTATAATAAGCTTTAATACAGGATAGCGTTCTCCCTTTATGACCCCCAAATTTTCCTGATTATATTCACATGATTATTCTTCCAGCTTAAGAATCTTTTGGAGGGGGAGGGGCAGTTCCCAAAACTCTGCTCTGGCAGCATTTACTGTAACCACACGGACTACGTAGATGGACAGAGGAGTGACTGGCACTTTAGATGGAGAGATCTTGCTGCTTGGTCGGTCATTCCAGGTGCTTTATGTTTCTGTGGCTCTTGTGAACGGCTCCTTCTTACATTGCATTTCCTGACATTGTGTATCAGGAAGCTCCTGGCTTCTCACCAGCTTCTCCTGTTTTCTCTCTGCTCTTTCAGCTGCTTTCCATTGGTGTCCCTGGCAGGCAGTTGTCACCCGCTAATGCCCACGCAGCCCCCTTTCCTGGGTCTGTCCCTTCTCCCGCAGGTGCCGGGCCTCCTCGTCTTACCTGTGTGTTAATAGAAGTTTCTAGTTTCAACATTAACCCATAATGCCGCGCTTTGGCTTGCTCCGTGTAGACGTGTCTTTTTATTTTTTTTAATCCTGTTAAAGAATTAGCCGTCTATTTCTATTTTTCTAAATGTTTTTTTATCAGGAATGGATGGTGGCTTTTGATAAATGTCTTTTAATCATCTATTGAGATGATCATATATTTTCTCTACAGCATATTAATATGCTAGATTATATTAATAGAGTTCCTAATTCTGAGAGTCTCCGAGCCCCCGGCCCCCACCGCCCCTTGGGTTCCGCAGGCAGTGGTGCCCCACCACCACCAGCGTCCCCCCGCAGCAGCCGCTACCCACACTGCTCCCACAGTGGCCCGGGGCGCTCAGCATGGAAGTGAGAGAAGCAGGCTGAGCCCGTGGAGGTGAGGCTGAGGCGGAGCGGGTGTTGGGCGGACAGAGTCCTGTCCGGGTCGCCACCGTGAGGTGTACACTCGGGCACGCAAACTGAGGTCAAGAGGAATAGGAGTCTCCCGCCAAGGCCTTCATGACAGGATTTTTCTCTCCGTGGCTCGGGGACTCTCATACCCCAAGTTTTAATCTCACCCCCCCCAAACTGAACTCTGAGCAGGTCACCTGTAATGTAGGTACAGGCAGAACAGGGAGGGAGAGCACTTCCCCAGAGCCACCACCTGGCCCCCTGTCCTTTCCCAGTGCCAGAAAGTGCTGTGGTTTTAAATACTTCCTACAAACAGCTCAGGAGGGGGAAAAATAGCCTGGGAGAGGGAAAATACAAATATCCACTTTTTTAGGTAAGATGCTGGTGAGCTCTGACATGCTGGCCCAGGGAGGGGGATGCCCCATGGCTGCTTGCAGACACAGATGGCGTTTTGAGCAACAAAGGCTCAGTCCATCCGTCCGTCCGCAGCAGGGCAGACTGGTCACAGAGGCGCCCACCAGGCCACCAGCCCTGTGGGGAGGGGCAGGGACAGTAAGACACCTGTGTCCTTGTTAATTGCACCACAGTCTTCGTGCCACCACAAAATGTTCTTCCCCCCATTTTCCTAAAAATTGCACGGCCTTTTGAGTCTTTCATTTTCCTACTATGAATAGTCATGGCTACGAGAATTATTTCACTTTCTTGTTCCTTCTCCCCATCCCCGCACACACTCACAAAACCATCCACAGTGATAACACAGCACTTGCCACTGGGCAGCTACAGGGAGAGGTGGGGAGTGCAGCAAACTGGAAAGCACATGCTTCTCGAACGGAAGCAGCCTCCAGTCACAAAAACGAATGCCCAGCGTTGCCGTAGCCCCTATTTGTCTAATAAAGGCGGGGAAATGTTGGCATTTAAACACCCCACAGGCCAACGTGTGACCCTCCAGCTTGCACACAGTGTATGCATAGAGCTACCAATACAGATCACACTTAGACTCATAATCTTGCATCCACAGGGGTGGTGTGGACAAGCACCAAGCTCAGGACTGATTCACATGCATGACTTAAATACCCCATGACAGGGTGCATCCCACCATCCTGCTCAGAGGGCTGTAGGCATTCGGAAAATCCACAGCTGGACTGACTGCTGCTCCCACGAAAGACTGAAAATCAGGATGACCTCCGACCTGCCTGAGAACATCGTCCCTAAGCTGCCTGCCTTCTCTCCTTTGCATTGAGCTATTCCCGGAGAGTGCTCTGTCCCTTCCGTCACCCATCCTGTGCCCCTCACCCACCTGTTCCAGACCACATCCTCCACAAGGCTCTGGAGCTACAGAAATGACCGTGGCCCGTCCTGCCCGGGCACCGAGGGGCGAGGGACGTGCTGTGGAGGCCCAGGGGGGTTGTGATGAATTCTCCCCAGGGGAGGAGGGAACATGTCCCCTTTAGCTGGGCCTTTAAGGACAGTAGGGTTTAGCTATTCACGGGAGACAGTGTCCCGGTGAGAACAGTGTGCAGAAAGGCACAAAGGTGTGATGGGGCTCTGGCCCATTTAGGACTCGGTGCTAGGCTGCGGGGGGAGGAGAGGTCCAAGAGCCATGAAGGGGAAAAGTCTCAGCAGAAACCGTTCAAACCTCACCCCGGAAGAGGGGGGAGCCTGGGGCTGCATGATGGGCAGCGATATGGGAGTCAGCACTCTGCTCTCCGGGGGTCTCTGGGGGTCCTCCTCCTCCGTCGGGCCAGCTGGAAGGTGCATTGTGAGCTGAGGGTGCCTCGGGAGGGAGTGGGGGCTCCCCTGGCACCGAGCCCAGGGAGGCAGGCTGCTTAGGGCAGTGAGGGGACACTGCCGTCCCCTCCTGGGAGTCCCAGGCTTAGAGCAGGAAAGGGGGGAGGGCTGGGTGCTGAGGATGAAAGGGGTCTGGACGCCCAGACTGGAGAGAGGCAGGGGCTGGGTCAGTGGAAGGCTGTGCATTCGTGAGTTCAGCAGCTGCTTCGGGGCCCCTGTGGCTGGTGCTGTGCCGGGGGCGGTGCCCACACAGCCGGCTCCTGCTGAAGCAGGGCATCTTGGGACGGGTCCCTCTTCAGACCGGCACTTAGGAAAACCAGCAGGGGGCCTGGGTGGGGCTCAGGGCCCAGGAACCCAGCGGAAAGGCCGGCTTGCAGGAGTCGCACCAATCCCTCTGTGCAGTTGCTGTGGGACCAGAGCGCCCCTGCCGGCCGTGGTGGTGGATAAAAGCGCCTCCCTGCAGCGCCCCAAGCCCTGGGGGCACCGGAAGGGCTGAGCCCCTGTTTGCTCACCTTCGATGGAGAGACAGCAATGCCGGCTTCATGGGGCACAAGGATTCGGCCCCAGCGCGCTGACTCGGAGCACGCCGCCCCTGCCACGGCCCTCACCTGGTTAGTGACCACAGGGGCCACGGCCATGAGCCCCCAGCTCCAGGGTGTTCTAGAACCGCACAGAATGGAGGCAGAAGCCCTGGTACCCCCTCCCTCCCGTGCCCTCAGGCTGCACGCGGACAGCCCCCCTCCGGGTGAGGCAAGTCCACATGCTTGTCGGGACCCTAGCACTTCCCCCGCCTTCACCCGGTCTCTCAGAGATCTCGTAGAACCACACGTAGTCCAAGTACGGAGCAAGGACTCCCACAGGGGAAAAAATGAAACCACAGAGTGTCACAAGCCTTGGGCCTGGTCCTCCGTCTGTCCCTCAGGAGCTTGAAGGGCTGGATTATTCAAACCGGCTGGACGGGCCTCCCCGCTGCACAGACGAGCTGCCCTGTGGGGGCGCGAGGCCCTTCTGTGCCCGCTTCTCACTTGGGCACCGGCTCCTACCCCCCCCCCCCCAGAGGCTGAGCTCCAGCAGCCAGGCGTCGGGAGACAGAAGGGACTCAAGCCCTGGAGGGAGGAGTAGAGGCGCCCATCGCTGACGCTCCGACAGGAGTGGAGCTGTGGGCGATGCGCAGAGTGGGGGCCGGGCTGTGACGACCCAGAGCAGGTGCCAGGACGGGCGCGGGAGGGCAGGGCCACTGACAGCCTCCTGCGCCTTCCCGTCCAGACAGGGCCAGGCCCATCTGCCTGCCCCGGGGACCCCCCGTGACTGCCGAGGCCCACCCCTCAGTGTCAGCTCACCCCTGACCCAAACTTCTTCTTGGCCTAAACCTTGGCCCCTTCACTTCCCCTCCACCTGCCCGGGCCTCTGAGGCCCAGCCTGACCCTCCAGGCCTGTTCCCCGTGCGCCCTTCCATGATCCACCCCGGTGCCCACTTACACGGGCTCGATGGTTCACGTCTGTCTGTCTGCCCCCACCTCTGAGTTGCGCCTGCGTGAGAGGAGGGTGCAGATGCCAGCCTGACGCCGGGCACCCCACCAGCACCGCACCCGTCCGTGGGGGCCGCCGCAGGCCTCGTCCAGCTCTGCTCCGGCTCCCTCTGGACCTTCGGGAAGTCTCGTCCTTCCCCGGCCTCGGCTTCCATACCTGCACTACTCGGGCGCTAGAAATAATGCCATTTGTCCTTTCTCCTCTGGAGCCTCTGACTTGATCGTTACTGGACCCAGGGAGGAAGGGGAGATACTTGCCCTTTTCCCCTCTGCAGATTTGCCTCAGCTTACATGGGGGTTTCCTCCCGATAAACCCATTGTAAGCTGAAAACATTGTGAGTTGAAAATGCACTTGATACGCTTACAGAGCGTCCTGGCTTCGCCTGGCCTGCCCCAACCTCCCAGAGCGCGTACAGTAGCCCACAGTCAGGCAGAAGCATCTGACGCAAAGCCTGTTACCATAAAATGTTGACAATCTCCTGTAATTTGTTGAGTACGACACTGAAAGTGACGAACAGGACGGTTGTACAGGGACAGCATGGCCGTCAGGTTTCGGTTGTCATTGAGCCCCGTGGTCGCATGGCTGCCAGGTGTCAGTAGACAGTTTCGTATGGCACGTCGCCGGCTGGGAAAATACCAAAATTCAAAATCTGAGGTCTGGTTTCCACTGAATGTGTATCACTTTTGCACCTTCTTAAAGTCAAAAAATCTAAGTCGAAACATCGTAAATCGGGGACTGTATCTGTTTGGTCAAGATAAACAGGCAGTGATTCTCCAACAGCCTACCCGGTAAGGTCTCCTGGTGCCTCTGGAAAACGCTGATGATGCCGGGCCGGCCCATTTGATCCGGAGCCGTCCCACCCCAGCCCGGGGCCTAGGCATCAGTGGCTTTGGTCAACAACCTTGCTTCTGATGCATCAGGAGGACGGGTTTTTTCATTCTCAGGGTGCTTTCACACAAATTGTCTGGTGGTTCTCACACCTTTGTGATCTGGTGAGGGCTTGACTGCCTGCTTTCTGCCAGCAAGGCTGGGGCTCAGCGACTGTGCCTCCACAGTGCAGCTGGAAGCCAAGGTCGGCAAGTCCCACTTACCAGGATGATGCCCTTGCGACGGCAAAAGGCTTTTGGAAGGTGGGGCGCTCCCACGGTAGCTAGAGAGGCCCAATGCCTCGACTGCAGGGTCTCCCAGACAGAGGCACGCGGTCCCTGGGCCCCCGGAAAGCCCCGAAGAGAGACCGTGACAGTGACATCTCTTTCGCGGAGAGACCGCCAGGCACGGCTGCTGTGATGGCCTGTGTCCACCAGAGGGCGCCAGGATCCAGAGCTGCTCAGCTGGGTTCTCAGCTCTGCGAACCCAAATGCTTTTTAATTGAAAATTTTTTTAATTCAAAAAGGATTTGCTGTTTGTACGCGAGTGCAGGTTTTCCTTATGCAGGAGACTAATGTCTTGAGTAAACAGATCCGGGCCCAAATCCACCTTCAAAGGTACTTGCTGTTTGCCCAAGGGAGTGAAAGACCTTCCAGAAGCGGCCCTAGTCTCTTGGGCAAACACTTTGGGGCCAGCAGTCCCGGGCAGAAGACCGTGTCTGTGGGAAGGGTTATCCGCAGCCTAAGGGGGATTATGTCTGGGGACATATGTTGAAATTTCATTTGGGGAGTTAGAGAAAACAAGACGTGGGGGGAGTAATGCTTTTCTCCAGCCAAGATAACCTAAAAAGGGAAAGCTCCCAAGGGTAGGAATGGGGTGGGGGATGGCTATGTGTGCGCTGTGCCGGGAGCCCTGGCCCCCGGGGGGGGGGGGGGGGGGGGGGGGGGGGCGGGGCGTGAGCAGGCTGTGAATCCGGAAATGGCAGTGTGTGCACTCGGGGCTCCCTGCTGCTTTGCGAGGTGCCTTCCACCTGCCGCCCCAGGCAGACATCGCCCAGGCACGGCCTCAGAGCAGCCAGAGCGAAGGCCCAGAGTGAGGTCCCACCCACAGCATCCCAAGCCCCGACCTCCCGCACGCACCCACATCCATTCCCACATCCCACTGTCTGGGCCACAGAACTGCCTCCTGAACTAGTCCCCAGAACAGCAGCAGCAGGTCACCCGGCACTGTGTTGAAAGTGTAGGCTCTTGGGCTCCACGCTGGAGTCAGGGCCTCCAGGGGCGCTCTGTGTTTAAAGTTTCATCCACCTGCTATGGCTCTTGCTCTGGGTGCCCTCTCCCCTGAGGGCTAGCCACACCCACCAGTCCACACTCGCACCTCTGGAACCTTCATCCACCCAGAACAGCTCCTACTGAGGCCACTAGTTGTTTGTGACCCCATCCCCAGCTGTGCCCCTTGGCGCTCATGCCTGCCTTCTGCTCTCCTCGCTGACCACACCTCCCAGTCCTCTACCCCCAAGTTCAGGGCCTGTCCTCATCTTCTGACCCTGTGTGCTTCTTTTGAAACATCTCCACATGTGTCACTCCAGCTGTCCTTCCCCCCCGAGTACTCCCAGTTCCCAGCCTTTTCTCCCTGATTCCGTCTTCCCAGCTGTGCTCCTTCCCTTGGGTGCCGCTGGGCACCCCCCTACCCCTTGGCCACTGGCAGGAATCACTCCTGTTCTCCCACAACCTGTCCTTCCTCTTGTGTTGCCCTTGGGCTAATGGTGCTGGTCTGCGCATGCTCTGGCCCCAGTGCCCAGCACAGGGAGGAAGTGGTGGGTGCTGATGCAGTCAAGGAGGGAACCTTCCCTGTCATGATGCCCCCAAGCAGCCACCAGGTGGCGGTATTGTACCAGACTTTGCTCCAAAGGCGGCCTTGTCCGGGGCTGCTCCACTGGGCCAGCCTCCTGGGGCGGAAGTCCAGCCAGGGCCTGTGCCCTGGTCACCAGGGAGCCCAAACGTGAGCAGGTTTGGAGCTGCTTTAAGAGATTTTCCAAAGTAGCCAACAGATGTGCTGCGAGTGCTCATCTCGTCTTCCCAGCTGGCCCTGGGAGCTCATTAGTTTCAGGTGTACAACATAATAGATCCATATTTATATAGATTGTAAAATAATCACCATGAGTCAACATCTGTCACCATGGTGCCAAACTTTTGGGATAGGAACCTTTAAGATCTATTCTTAGCAACTTTCAAATAAGCACCACAGTATTACCCATAGTCACCATGCTGTAGGTGACATCCCCGGGACTTGTTTTACAACTGGAATGTGTACCTTTTGACACCCATTGTCCATCCACACCCCCTCCCCCTGGGGAGCACCGATCTGTTCTCTATACTTGTAAGTATGGGGTGGTTTTTGTTTTAGATTCCACAGGGAGGTCACGTGGTATCTGTCTTTCTCTGACTTATTTCACATCACACGATGCCCACAAGGTCCAGCCATGCTGTTGCGAATGGCAAGATTTCGTTTTTTATGGCTCAGTAGTGTCCTATGGCATATATGCGCCACATCTTCATCTGTCAGAGGACGCGGAGGCTGTCTCTGTGGCTTGGCTGCTCTCACTGAGGCTGCGATGAACGTGGAGGTGCGGAGAGCTTGCTGAGCTGGAGTTGGGGGGAGCTGCTGAGTCGATGGGGGAGGGGGTTCTAGGTTCAGTTATCTGAGGATCCTCGAGGTGGCTGCACCAGTTTATGATCCCAGCAGGGCACAAGGGTCCCCTTTTCTCCACAACCTCGCCAGCAATTTTTCTTTTTAAAATTTATTTTTGAGAGAATGGCGGGGAGAGAGTCCCAAGCAGGCCCTGAGCCATCAGCACAGGGCCCAACGCAGGGCTCGAACCAACAAACCGTGAGATATGATGTGGGCCGAAATCAAGAGTCAGGCTCAACCAACTGAACCACCTAAGCACCCCAGCACTTACTTCTTAATGTGACCCCACTTTAGAGGTAGGTTCACTAAGGTTCAGAGAGTGGCAGAGATCTGCCTGAGGTCACCCTCCAAAGTCCTTCCCTATGACCCCTCTGGTGACAGGTGTTTGTGGTAGGAACCACAGTCACGGCTGCGGCGCTGAGGCTATTCCACACAGGGACAGGATGGGGCCAGAGCAGATCGTGGTCCGTCGGTCCTGGCTCAGCCCTTGGGGCCCTCAGGCAGGGGTGGCCTGCTGGGATGCCTCTGCCCACCCACCATTTCTACTTGAGGGAAAACCCTCAAAGGTCTTCTGTGCCCCCTCATTCTTGACGGACCCCTAAAGCCCTCCACGCTTAGCTGTTCTCCGTGCTGTGGGCAGCCCACTTGGGGGCAGGGGGCCAGGCCTCCTATCTGCCTCCCTGCAATGTCCCTGAGGAAACAGCCTCAGCTGGTGGCCAAGTTCGACCAGGGTAGCCCCACTTTCCTCTGTTTTACATAGAGAAGCCCCTTTTTAAGGCAATTCCACTGCCAAAAAGTCTTTAGATAGGATTTAAAATGTTTCACAGGGGCGCCTGGGTGGCTCAGTCAGTTAAGCCCCAACTTCGGCTCAGCCATGCTCTCACGGTTTTCGAGTTCAAGCCCCACATCGGGCTCTCTGCTGTCAGCGTGGAACCTACTCCAGATCCTCTGTCCCCCTCCCTCTCTCTCTGCTCCTCCTCTGCTTGCTCTCTCAAAAATAAACATTTAAAAAATAAATGTTTAACAACCACTGACTGGATCTAAGCTCCTCACTCCTAAACCCCTAGGACCACACAGCAGCTTTGGCACATAATTGGCCAGGCCGCTGGCCACACGCCACTCCCCACCCCTGTAGCTCTGGCCGGCAGGCTCGTGTCTGCAGGAGGGCACTCCTCGCCTGTGTCCACTCTTCTGCCTGGCACGCCAGCCCCACATTTGGATGCCCACCGGGCCTTCAGAGGGAACCTCCCAAGCAGAGGTACTTGGCTCTCTGAGTCTCTGTTAGACTCAGAGCCCACCCATCTATACATGCTTCCGGGATCGAGGGGCAGGTAAGCTTCAGTCTTAAGTGTGAGGTAGCACAGGTGTGCCCCTCTGGGTGCCACTCCGGCCCAGACTGGGTGGCTGGTGTGGGCGCTGCCCTCTGGGAGCCGCAGGCTTTGATCAGTTAATCAGGACAGTCACACACCCTTCAGGGAGCTCAGGAAGGTCCTCGAACGAGTGGGGTGCTGCCCCTTCCCTGCCTCTCCCGCTGTGTCAGCAGCCATGCTCAGCACAGCGTCAAGGGCACCCTGTGACTGTCACTGGCCCCTGGTCAGCTGTGGGATGGAGTTTACCTGGCGGGACCCTCTCCTGGCAGGCAGCCCGGCCCAGGGTCAGCACCTGGCTTTGGGCACCGCAGTCCCTGGCACAGGAATCCATCCTCACTACCAGGCGGCCACCGGTGGCGACAGAAGACGAGGGAGGGTCTGTGCGCACACTCAGCAAGGGGGTGCTGGGCCCCCATGGGGGGCCTCCTGCATGTCTTCGCCTCGCTCCCCCCCCCCCGCCCCCGCGCTGACCAGCCTCTCTGCCTGCTCCCTCCCGCAGTACGAGTACAGCTTCCGCACCGAGCAGAGCGCTGCTGCCCGACTCCCGCCCAGCCCCACGAGGTGTCAGCAGGTCCCCCAGTCCTGAGGCCCGGCCACCACCCGACCCCGCGGACAGAAGACGCAGCCGCCAGACTCCTGAGCCCTCCTGCCGTACCCCGTCCAGCCCCTCCTGCCCCCACCGCCCCCTGGGGGCTCATCTGGGAGACTCCGGGCAGCTGAGTGGTTACTCCTCAGCCATCGGCTTGCCTGACGGAACACCCCCGCCTCCCCGGGGACACTGTTCATAATCGCAACTAATCTGTGTTTGCTATAGTGACCAGCGGTTCCTAGCGTGTCTCCATACGACCCCACCCATGCAGGAGTCCCCCGAGGGCCCCGCACAGGTGCCGGAGCTGCCCAGTGACCCGCTGGCTCTCTCCTCCTGACTGTTGCCTGCCACTCAGCTGGCACGTTCCTCCCGGGAGCCCAAGGCTGGTGGCAGCTCCGCTCAGCCCCCTCCAGGACTCCGCCAGTGCCCTAGACCTGGGGCTGCTGGGGAACCGGCCCCTCACACCGACGACAGCATGTGCCCAGAGGACACAAGGGAGGAGGACGCCTGTGGTCCCCGAGTGGCCCCAGGCCCCACCGGTGCCACCCCTCAGACTCAGCCAGTTCACACACTGGACACACGGAGGTCGGGGAGCAGCTGCTCGGCTGTCCCCAAAGAGGACTTGCCTTCTGGGCGAGAGGCCGAGGGACCTGGTGCTTGCTCGGAGGTGAGTTTTGCCACCCAGGACACTGTGCTCACCCACCACCCACCCTGTTCCTCCCAAAGGGCTCATCTCCATAGTGCCCACATGCCAGCTGCTTCGGCCCCGTGCCCTGACCCAGAGACGCCCCCCTGGGCTGCGGGGAAGAGACCATGTGAGCCGGCGTCCAGCCGCAGAGGGACGTGGGCACACAGTCACCCAGCTTCTCAGAGCCAGGCTGCATCTTGATGGGCTCCGCCAGCAGCAAGAGTGTTTTTTAAAAGTCGGTCTGAGCCAGGTCACCAAACTGGGGCCAGCACGGACATTCCTGCCACGGCTGGCCAGTGGCCGCACTGGCATCTCTCACAGCTGCCAAGTTCAGCTCCACGCAGGTTTGCCAGAACAGGGCCATCCCCGGGCGGCTCAGGCCCTCCCCTCAACAGCCTGCCCGCTCCAGTCGCTAGGGTGGGTCTTAATTCCATAGGATGTCGGGATCTCTCATCTCAGAAGTCACCGGAGAGCAGAGGGGTGGAGGTGGGGGGGAGGCATGGAGAGCGGGGAGGTTCCCCCACCCTGAAGGCAGCACAGGAGAGCCACAGCCCGGGATGGTCCCCGCCTCCATGTGGCTCCTGGGATGGCACGTGGTGGCGGGGGGAAGGACTGGCCAACAGTGTGGAGGGTGGTCACGGCTAAGAGGGGGCAGGGCAAAAATACCTCCTGTGCCTGCTGCCAGCTCCCCGCTCTGTCACCTCTGGATCTTCATGGCGATACCTCCTGATTCCTGTGCATTAGGGAAGCTGTCGCCTCTCCCTCCCTTCGCCCAGACCCAGGACATCCCTGGTGGTGCTGGCCTTCCTGTGCCTCCCACCCGGCAAAGAGGTAGGAAGATGCCGGCAGCCGGTGGAAACCCTGGGCCCAGGAGGCCAAGGGCTACGGTGCTCAGCCAGGAAGGAGAGAGCTCTGGTCCGGTCTCAGATGTCCCCACGGAGATAAGCTAGTTGTGTTTCGGGGGAACTGGAGGAGCCCTGCGGCCCAGAGAACCTGTGCCTCCTGCTGCTTTTTGGATGAGTGGCTGGTCCGAAGCCGAGTGACCTGTGACCCCAAGCCCAGCAGAGGGGCGACCCTAATTCCTTGTGTCCCGTTCACCTGGTTTGTGCACTCTGCTCACGGCCTGACTGGAAGATTCCCGTCTGACAGGTAGCGCCCGGCAGCCCTTCTCCCTTGACTGACAGCCAGGGCTTTCGGCAGCTCTCAGGGGCCCAAAGACGACCTCGTGGGAGGCGGAGCCGGGCAGGGAGGGTGGCTGTCCTCCCGAGCCCAGGGCCATCCTGCACTTACAGGACGGGTAGAGAACGGGGACTACGGGGCCACCAGGAAGAGGGCAGGCAGGCTGGGGTGACCGCCTCCACCGCAGGGCAGACGTAAGCTACGTGTAACAGTTACTGAACGTCACCCTAAACCATTAGGACACTTAGGCAATGACCGTGTTAGGGAAAGGTTGGCATCTGTGGTAGATTTTAGGCTGCTCCCAGCCCTTTTTGCCTCGTGAGAGGTGGGGGGGCGGACGAGCAAGTATGGGGTGACAGTAGACTGAGGGTGCGTGCAGACCTCTGGGTAGCCTGGACCCTGGCGCACCCCTGGGGCAGAGCGACCTTTTCTTTCTGGAAGGGCGTGTTGCCTCACAAACCCTGTGGCCACGTAGGGAGGGAAGAAGGGTTCTCAGACGTGTGAAGGGCAGTGGCCAGGCCCTTGGTCACCCAGCACCCCCTGCTCCCCCGAGAGACTAACCAGAGAGCACAGGCTTCCCCCCATCTTCTCTCTTCCCTCTGAAAATTCATTCTCTCCTAAACCCTCGACGGCACAATGGTAATAAGGGGAGGTGGGGTGCTCCATGTTCATTTGGAAACTTTTATCAAGGCTTTTCCCGCCCCAAGTCCAGGAACCAATATGGGCCACACCCCCTCCCACCTGGAGACCTGCAACCAGGTTGATGCCCCGCCTGCCCCAGCTTCCTTACCGGAAGTTCTGACCCTGCACCAGAAGCCCCTGACATTTACCTGCCCCCCCCCCCCCCCCCCCCCCCGCCCTGTGTTGTTCTGAAAGGCAGTGCGGGAGGAACAAGGACTAACACGTACTAAGCACCTGCTCCTGGCCAAGCACTAGCACATTTCTCCTCTTTAAGCACATTTTCTCCTGTTTTTCCCCCTCGAAAAACAAGTACCCAGAAGTGGCTGTTAGTTGCTCCTGGGTAGACATGAATCGGTGGCGACCAGTCATCGTCCAGTAAAGGACTTCCAGCGCCACCAGCCATGCTGCTCCGAGCGTGACAGTGTCACCACCCCACTGCGCCACGGTGCTCGGCGAGGGGCGCAACCCCACCTGCCCGCTCGCCCCACCCAGACGAGGGCTCCCCTGGGGCCCCGAGGGCCAAGCAGGGCCTGGACATAGCCGCGTGCCCGCAAGGGGTGCACAGCCGGGCACTGCCTCGGTTCCCAATCAGCCGGGGCCTGGAGCCGGGTGCCCGCCCCGCCCCCCACCGGGTCGGCCCCTTTCTCTGCCTGTGCCTGTGCCCAGTGCCTCCACAGCGGCTGTCACCACCATAAGACAGGGCTTCTGTCCTCCCAGCAAGAGGCTGCGAGCTGCCCTGTGACACGGGCCTCGGCCAGGCCACTGCGCTCTTGCCACGGGGACCACGTCCTTCCTGTATTTATTTGAGGTGACTCTCGTATTTGGCGAAGGGAAGTTACACTGTGTGATTGTCTGTCTTAATATAATTTGTTAAATAAACGTTTGTTTTAACCTTTTCCTGGCTTGCTGCTGTGGCGCGCTGCTGGAGCGAAGTCAGTGCCCATGGGGGAGGCTCAGGGCTCTGCATCCTCCCCTGGCTCCTCCTAGATGCCGCCTGGGGGACTGACAGCCACCCCAGCCTTCCCAGCCTCTACAAAGGAGTGGTGGGCTTCTCTGCCCCTTTAGTTTAGAGGCCTGGTTACAAACCCGAGGAATCCAGGAGGGCCTAGAAAGCCCTGCCCTCGAAGGCAAAAACCCCAATTGCACAAAAGCATGTAAAACCCACGCACCTCAACAGGCCGCCAGCAAAGATGCCCTTTCCTGTGCAGCTTGCCCGGGGCCCCGTCTGCACAGGGTTCGAGCAGCCAGGATGCTTGAGGACACGTAGTCCCCACGGTTTCGGTCTGACGGCCCACCTGCTTGCAAGACGCACTCCGAATGCCGGGGAAGGGACCGGAGGCCCGCAGGACACAGCCCAGGGTTCGCGTGAAGGCCATCAGTTCAGATCTCACTATCGAAGCTCTGTCTCCTTTGGAAGTGACCTCTGCATTTTTGAGCTTGACGTGACGATCTCAGCTGTCCCTGCCTCCATCCCTGTTCATGCCAGACTCAGAATGGGGCCACCTTTAACTCAGCTCTCATTAGGACCATGAGAGCCCCCCAAGGGTCCGTGCCTCCAGCCTACAACCCCCACCTCTGGCAACTCTCAAGAGTGAGGAAAAGCAGCCCAGAGAATTCCATGAGAAACCCACAAGGAGCACTCAACATGGAGTTTGAAGAGCTGGATTCAGATTCTGGCGTGGCCGCATCCTGACCACGCGGACATCCCTGGTTACCCAGCACCTACAGAATGAGACCGTGCGTCCCTCGCGGCTCACCCTGGGAAGATGGGACAGAGATGTCCGCAGGGCACTGAGCACAAGCAGAAACCGCAGGACATGCCAGATTTCTCTTTGGGGCCAGGGCTCTGTGTTGCCACCCATGGCCTCGTACTGAGTCACCAAGGCAGTTCATGTGGTGGCCTCTGACATCCAGGACATAATCCATTTGCAGGACGCCTCCTGCACCGCTCAGACTGACACATAAAGGGATTCCCCAGAGCCAGGTGGTGGCAGCTCACAGGCCTCAGGGCAGCAAGAAACCAACACCTACACCCAACAGCCTAGGCCGGGGCAGGGTTAGTGGCCAGACCCGGAAACTTGAAGCCGAAAGCAGGATACAGCCAGGCAGCACCTGTTTCTGCCTCATCCGAGCATCTACTTTTAGCTCTCTCCCACTCAGGCCCTCCTCATGTGCCCTGTACACCAGCACGCATACCAGGACAAACTCTGATTGGCCAGCCCCAGTCAGGTGACTCTTTCTGCCCCCGGCAGCTCTGGCCTGAGGGGGGGAGCCGAGGGGGTGTGTGATCACAAAGTGTCAGGAGCAGATCTAACTTATTTAGACCCTTGACAGGTCTGCTACAGGGAGCCCGAGCCTGTGGGGGAGGAGTGGCACCTCTTCCAGGGGAGACGGAAAAGCACTCCAGCAGCAGCTCTGGGCCACGGGGAGAAGACGCTGAGGCAGGTGGAGCAGCGTTCATCCATCTGTCTGTCCATCTGTTCTCTCAAACCATGGTGTAAGAGCACCTTCCACATGTAGACCCTGAGCCTGCCACCAGGGAGTCAGCAGTGACCCAACACCACAGAGGTCCCCACCTGGGGTCCGTCCCCCCCGCCCCCTGCTGTGTCTCTCCCACCTCTCCCCCTGCTTCTGCCGGTTTTGGTTGTTTCCTAGCCACCCTGGCTCATCCCTAAAGCTTGGGCTCCCCAAGCCCCGAGCCCCACCCTGACCTTTCCCTCCCTTTCTGCATCCTCCAGGCCGCCGGGCAGCCCGGGTCTTTAACTGTGCTTAGCTCTGTTGTCTGCCCGACCTGGAAGGCCCCACTGGGTGGTGCACCTTGACCTCGGCACATCCCAAGCAGAGCCTACCGTCTCCCCCACAAGCCCAAAACTACTCCCCTTCTCCTGCCTCCTAGTCCTGGAACAGGCCCCACCATCTCCCACAGAGCTGCACCCCCCCCCCGCCCCCGCCCCGGAGCTGCCTGTGTTCAGCTCTCCCCTCTACACGTGCAAACTCTGCCACCATTTTCTCTTCTTGCTACTCCTTTTTAAATTCGGCCCCTTGACACTTTTCACCTGGATTACAGCGTGAGCCCCTTAGCCGGTCCCCTGCCCCCGGCATCTTCCCCTCCCAGCCATCTTCCTCACAGCCATCTAAAGCGATGCCTCCGCTTACAATGCTTCACCCCTCCCCCAGGAATGAAATCGGAGTCCCTCTGGTTCCCCAACACCATCCTTCCGGGTCTGACCCTGCCTCTTGTCCCAGCCTCTCCTGCAAACCTCCCTAGTGGATTTTTCCTGGTTCTTCACACCCTAAACTCTGTACTTCCTTTGCCTTTGCATATGCTGTTCCCCCTACCTAGGAAGCTTTTCCCTCATTTTTCTGCCTGGTCAAGTCTTGTTCATCATCTAAGACTCTGCTTAGACACCACCTCTGTGATGTCCTGCTTGACCCCCTGGAGGCAAAGCTTCCCCCCCCCTTGAAGCCACTCCCTACCTTGCACTCCGGAACCACTGACCCCTGGGCAACACTGCAGCCTCCCCCCAATCCCTCCATTAGACGATCTGTTCCTGAAGGAAGGGGAACAGGTCTCATTTGTTGACACCTTCCTCCAAACTAGCACAGGCCTTGAATAAAGACAGGCAAGAGCAAATGCTCACTGACTAACTTCCTCAGAGCGGGGAGGGTGGCAGGCGGGCTGGACGCCACTGCTGAGCCGCCCAGGGAGAACGGGCCCCAGGGGCCCTTGCCGCGAGGCTCGTGACCAGCCCAAGGCCTGTGACGGCCAGCAGCGGCCCTCCCTGACAAGTCCCGACCCTGGACCCCAAAGTGACCAGAGACAAGAGACCTGGGCCCTCAGCCGGCCTGTCTCTGAAGCCACAGCGCACCCAGCAAGACCCACGATGGGGGCGCGGCAGGCGGGTGCGCGGCCATGCGCTGCTAGTTCTCCCCTCAAGCCCAACACAAGGGGCAGCCGGAAAAAGCAAGATCAGTGGATCACGGGAGCCAACGCTAAACCTCAGAGGGCAGGACGGCCCACGGCACAGGAGATGGGTGGGGGGGGGGCAATTTGCCGGCTGTGCTGTTCCTCTACACACACACACACACACGCACGCACGCACACACGCACGCCCTGGGTGGCTCGTGTCATCCTTTCGCTACCAAAACAGCGGCTTGGCTGACGCCTTAAGCTCCTTCCTCCTCCTCCCCACACCTTGTGCCAGGTAAATGCAACCAGAGACACAGGTCTTGGGAAAAGTGGTGCTGGGCAAGGGTCTTGGCCCTTTCCCTTTGGGTCTGGGTCTCCTGAAGGGGAAGGGCACACAGAAGGACGTGGGCACAGCTGAACAGTCAAGGCACATCAGTCCCCACTCCCTCCTTCTCTGGAAGGGGCACAGGATTCACAACCTTAACTGCACAATGGAACCTTCTAGAGAGTTTTTAAGACTTCCTGTGCCCAGACCACACTCAGATTGGTGAAATCAGAATCCCTGGAAGAGGGATCCATGAGTCCATCATTTTTCATTCTCCCCAGGTGATGCCAATGTGCAGTCGAGATTAAGAATCACCAAGTGGGGCACCTGGGTGGCTCAGTTGGTTAAGTGGCTGACTTTGGCTCAGGTCATGAACTCAGTTCAAGCCCTGCATCGGGCTCTATGCTGACAGCTCAGAAGCCTGGAGCCTGATTCAGATTCTCTCTCTTTCTCTGCCTCTCCCCCACTCACACTCTGTCTCTTTCTCTGTCTCAAAAATAAACATTTTTAAAAATGCTTTTAAGAATCACGAAGCTAAATTCTGGGCTTTCCCAGATACATGTTGCTTCCCTCAGATACATGTTAACAGCAGTGGAGCTTAGAGTCCAAAGGAATAAATCCACGGGAGAAAAACAGACCCCAGAAGAGCTGGTCCACCAAAAGGAACACAAGATGCTGACCGACCAACAGAAGAACGGACAGACCAGAGAGAGCATGAGTTTAGTATAAACAAAAATTAGCCCCTAAGAGAGGAGGGCACTGGAAATTTTAGGGGCTTATCCAAAACAACTTGCTCCAGGGGCAACTGGGTGGCTCAGTCAGTTAAGTGTCCGACTTTGGCTCAGGTCATGATCTCACAGTTCGCAGGTTCCAGCCCTGCATCGGGCTCTGTGCTGACAGCCAGCTCAGAGCCTGGAGCCTGCTTCGGATTCTGTATCTCCCTCTCTCTCTGACCCTCCCCTGGCTTGCTCGCTCTCTCTCTTTCTCAGAAATAAATAAAAAACATTAAAACAAATAAGTGAATAATTTCATACATACATACATACAACTTGCTCCAGCCCATCAGTCCTGAAATGCTGACAGGCCAAAGAGGAAAGTAAACCAATAAATTAGCAATTGCACTTGAAGATTTTATTGCACCTCTCCCAACAACCAGACAAATTGATAAAACACAAGCAAATATGAGGCCAGCATAACCCCATAAGACAAAGACACCATAAGAAAATTACAGGGCAATATCCCTAGTCAACATATATGCAAAAATCCTTAAAACGTTTGCAAACCGATTTTAATAATGCGCTAAAAGGATCATATACTGTGACTGATTGGAATTTATTCTAGGAAGGCAAAGATGGTTTGACATCTGCAAGTCAACCAATGCTACACCACATCAATGAAATCAGGCTAAAATATATGCAGAAAAAGCATTTGACAAAATTCAACATCCAGTTATAATAAAAAGCTTTTAACAAAGTGAGTATAAAGGGAATGTACCTATACGTTCCTTTTCCTATACCCATATATTCTCTATAACATAATAAGGCTTTACAGGACAAGCCCACAGCTAACATATTCCACGGTGAAAAGCGTTCAGCTTAGAGGAAAAGCTTTCAGGATCAGGAACTGGACAAGGATACCCACTCTCTCACCACTTTTATTCAATATGATATCAGAAGTCCTAGCCAAAGCAATTAGGTAATACAAATAAAAATACATCCAAATTCGGAAAAAAGTTGTCATTATTTGCAGACAATATGGTACGGTATAGAGAAAATCCTAAAGACTCCACCAAAAAATTGTTAGAATAAATGAATTCAGTAAGGTAGAATACAAAAATCAATATACAAAAATCAGTTGCATTTCCATACACTAATAATGAGCTATCACAGTGAGAAACTAAGAAAGCAAACCAGTTTGTAACTGCATCAAAAAGAATAAAATACCTAGGAATAAATTTAACTAAAGACCAGTACACTGAAAATTATAAGACACTGATGAAAGAAACTGAAGAAGACACAAATTAATGGAAAGAGATTCCATGTTCATGGAGTGGAAAAATTAATAACTCTTAAGTGTCTGTATTTCCCAAAGCAATCTCCAGATTTAATGCAACCCCTATCAAAATTCCAATGGCATTTTTCATAGAACTAAAACAAAGGATCCTAAAATGTGTATAGAACCACCAAAGACCAAAATAGCCAAAGCAATCTTGAGGGAAAAGAACAAAGTTGAAGGCATCACACTCGCTGATTTCAAACTCTATTCAAAATCTATAGTCATCAAAACAGTATGGTACTGGCACAAACCAGATACATAGATCAATAAGACAGAAGAGAGAACCCAAAAATAAACCCATGCCTATAATGGTCAATTAACTTAGGTCAAAGGACCAATAATACACAATGGGGAACGTACATTCTTTACAATAAATGGTTGTGGGAAAACTGCTCAGCCACATGCAAAAGAATGAGACTGGACAACTTTCATATACCATGCGGAATTAAAGACTTAAGTGTAAGACCTGAAACCATGAAACTCCCAGAAGAGAGCAAAGGCAGTAAGCATCTGGACATCAATCTTAGCAAGTTTTTTGATCTGACTCCAAAAGCAAAGGCAGCAAAAGCAAAAACAAACAAGTGGGACTACATAAACGAAGAAGCACCTACACAGCAGAAATCATCAACAAAACGGAGAGGCCACCTACCAAATGAGAGAAGATGTTTGCAAGTCATGTGTTTCATAATGTGTTAATATCCCGAATATATAAAGAGCTCACACCTCATACAACTCGATAGCAAAAAATAAATGAAACAATCTGATTACAAAACAGAAGATCTAAATAGACATTTTTCTAAAGAAGATGGTTCAAAGACACATGAAAAGATGCTCAACATCACCCTCAATAGGAAAATGCAAGTCAAAACCACAATGAGATATCACCTCACACCTGTTAGAATGGCTAGTATCAAGGGGCACCTGGGTGGCTCAGTTGGTTAAGTGGCCGACTTCAGCTCAGGTCATGATCTCACAGTTTGTGAGTTCAAGCCCCAGCTGTCAGCTGTGCTGACAGCTCAGAGCCTGGACTCTGCTTTGGATTCTGTGTCCCTCTCTCTCTCTGCCCCTCCCCCACTTGTGCTCGGTTTCTGTCTCTCAAAAATAAATAAGACATTAAAAAAAAAAAAGAATGGCTATTAACAAAAAGATAAAAAATGACAAGTGTTAGAGAGGATGTAGAACATAAGTTGGTGCAACCACTACGGAAAACAGTATGAAGATTCCTCAAAAAATTAAAAATAGAACTACCCTATGACACATCAATTCTGCTTCTGGATATTTATCTGAAGAAAATGAAAACACTAACGTGGAAAGCTATCTGCACTCCTATGTTTACTGCAGCATTATTTACAATAGGAAGACATGGCAACAACCTCAGTTTCCATCAGTGGATGAGTGGATAAAGAAGATGTGGTGTATATATACAACTTAATAGTATTCCACCATAAAAAAGAATAAAATCTTGCCATTTGTGCAATATGGAGGCAACGTGAGAGCACTGTGCCATGTGAAGTAACTCAAAGGCAAATCCTCTACGATCTCATTTACAGGTACATTAAAAAAAAAAAAAACCCTCACAGATAACAGGGAACACACTAGCACTTGCTGGAGGTAGGGGTGGGGGTAGGAGAAAATGGTTCAAAAAGTACACACTTGCAGTTAGATAGTTAATCATGGGGATGTAGTGTACGGACAGCATGGTGACTGTAGTTAATTACACTGTAATGCATACTTGAAAGTAACTAAGAGAACAGATCTTAAAGATCCCCCTCACAAGAAAAAAAAACTAAATATGGGTGATGGATATTAACTAGATCTACTGTGGTGACTGTTTCACAAGATATACAGTTATTGAATGATCATATTGTAAACCTGAAACTAATACGTTATATGTCAGTTATACCTCAATTAAAAAATACACATGAGCAGGGGGCCTGGGTGGCTCAGTTGGTTAAGCCTCCAACTCTTAGATTCAGCCCAGGTCATGATCTCATGGTTTGTGAACTCAAGCCCTGCACTGGGCTCTGGGCCGCCAGTGCAGAGCCTGTTGGGGATTCTCTTTCCCTCTCCCCCTCTAAGCCTCCCCCTCATGCCATCTCTCAAAAAAAATTTTTTTTTAACACACATAAGCAGACAGATGAAAAATCTGAATGGCCTAATTAAGAAGCACAGCACTGTCAACCCAACATAGAGTTCATATCCTCTAAAAATTTACTATGTACTAAACCACTGAAGAAGTCTCAAATTCTAAAGCACAAACATCATACCTAAGATGATCTCTGATTTGGCGATAGGATTAGAAATGTGTAACAAAATGGTAGCTCCTTGAGCAGCAGCGGCGTGGACGCCGCGGGCCTAAAGCTGCTATGTTCCCTGCACGCACGCAAGGCCTGGAAGCCTCGGATCCCAGGTTTTATCGATGCTTGACCCCTGCGGATCTGAGGCTGCAACACTTCCCCCACCCCCCACTCACCCTCAGCAGCAGGGAAGCAGCGACCTACAGGACTGTTTCTGGCAGTATAAACAAAGCCCTCAGACTGGGACCTGGAAACGAGGCAGGGTGTGGGGCATAGAACTCAGCCCACCTTGGCTACATCCTCAGCACAGATGATTAATCCTAGATAATCCTTTCGACTCAGATATAATCTCCCTTTTCTCATTCGTAACTCTCCACTCTGCTGATCGGGGAACTCTGGTCACTGGCTGGCTTAAACAGTCACGTTTAATCCATTCTCTAGATGTACAGGCTATACCTCCATCGCTACCTTTTTCTCTCTCTGGAGTAATCAGACTATATAGTTTCTCTGAGTGCTTCTTAGTCTGTCTGCCTGGTCATTTCATTTCCAATTCCGCTTCCTCCCCGCCCTGTTATTCTTCTCTTTGTGTATGCCCTTCCATCAACACTGCATACACCTGCCTCTTTATTTGTAGCTGGGAATTCTGGTTTTATGCCTTTAGACTGTCCTTTGGTCTTTTGGGTTTTTTCTCTTTTCTTTTTTCAATTTTTTTATTAATTTGAATTTTTATTATTTATATTCCCTCCTTCCTTTTTTTTCTTTTTTGTACTGTTTTGTATTTTGTCCCCTCCTTATTCTTTTTTTTTTTCCCTTTCAGTTTGTGTGGTTTTTGGTGTTGTCTGTGCGTTTGTGTACCTTTGTTCCCTGTGTGGTTGTCTGCTTTCTTTTTCCAGGGCTGCCTGAAGAAACAAGCCAAAGTATACATGGTGGAGAGTCCCAAATACCACTATGAGTAGGGAAACAAAATAACCAAACTCTCAACAAGAGAAACCAAGAGACACCATTCAAAGAACACTTCCTGAACGGACAGGCCCTGAACAGTCAAAGAGCCCTCTTTAATAAAGCAGAGCTCGCAGGGGCAGAGTGTACAACAAGCTTTTAAAATTAATAAGATAGAAAGCTAACCAAAATGATGAAACGGAAGAACTCTCCTCCAAAGAAATTCCAAGAAGAAATGACAGCTAAAGAACTGCTCAAAACACATATAAGCAACATAACTGAACGAGAATTTAAGACAATAGTCATAAAATTAACCACTGGGCTTGAAAAAAGCATGGAAGAATAAACTCAAAATGGATAAAGGACCTGAACGTGAGACAGGAAACTATCAAAACCCTAGAGGAGAAAGCAGGAAACAACCTCCTTGACCTCCACCGCAGCAACTTCTTACTTGACACATCCCCAAAAGCAAGGGAATCAAGAGCAAAAATAAATGATTGGGACCTCATCAAGATTAAAAGCTTCTGCACAGCCAAGGAAACAACCCAGAAAATTAATAGGCAACCAACGGAATGGGAAAAGATAGTTGCAAATGACATATCAGATAAAGGGTTAATATCCAGAAT